>NC_062525.1:25948474-25975974 GCF_022655615.1 Tachysurus fulvidraco
GCAGCGTCTGATCTAAATCATTAGATGTTCATCATGTTTTCTATCTGTAATATGTGCACAAACATCCCGAGTAGTAAGCCGAGGCTGTGCGTTCTCCATGAAAGCTCACATTACCATTATGCAAATGTTCTCACTGATACGGAGCTCATGCAGGCAACCAGATACTTTGCAAGTCAATATGAGTTCATGTTATGTTGATTACACTCTGTCTTCTGCACACGTCCCATCCTTCTCTCATTTAATACTCCAAATAAAGCAGAGGGCTTTTTAAATGTATATTTAACATTTATTTATTTATTTATTTATTTTTGAGACTTGTCTGGAGTTACGGATCATGGATCACAATCTAGGCGCAGTCCTCTGAACGACGTACGTCTCCTGAAAGTCATTCCGTTTCTGAGCGTCCGCTATAGAAAATAAACGAACGCTCATCCGTTATGACGGCCGCCATCTTCCATCTCTCCTGCTGTCTCTCCACCACGATGCCAGCGATGTGCCAGGTTCAGATATTGTTGCCAAGGACCTGGCTTTGCTCCTCTCTCTCAGGCTTTAAGTTTCATCCCAGCTTCTCTCTGCATACCACGATGACATCTCAGTCACCCCAGAGACGCGTTCAGCCCGTGTTGTGTTTCACTGTAATTAACTGCCATTATGCCGAGCACTTCTGGCTGCTCAGGAGAAAAAAATTGGGGGTCTTCCATTCTGAATAGCAGTGCACCAGCCCTCCAATTTCCCTCTCACGTGTTTATATTCCTATTGTACGTGTTTGATATTAATCAGCCAGATAAGTATTAGAAGCTTCACATACACTCGGGAGATTTGAGTCGGGCATCGCCATTCACTGCGGAAGAATAGACCGGCGTTTTGTTGAAGAGCCGCACAATCGCGCCGCTAATAGACGGCGCTTCAGTTAAACAATTACGCCGCATTGTGTCTCCCCAGCCGTCGCTAGCACAGGAACAGGAGCCAGAATCGTACATCATTCTGTAGATGTGAGAGTGGAGGGACACTCCTGCCATTTCAACAAGGTCATTTCAAAAGCATGTACAGAATAATTACAACACAAGGAGCTCTCGCAGAGAAAGAAAGCTCTAAATGAGACAGTGTTGATGGAAGCGATTAGCGGTTGAATTGAGTCCCGTTCTTGTTTTTTATTTTTTTATTTTCTAGCCTGACGCTATGTGAATAGAACGAAGGTAGATCTGTATTGAGGAATTATAATAACAGCCACGCAGCCAATCAACCAACTGCTGCTTTTCTGCACAGCCTCTTAAAGACCAAGGTGGAAGTAAACACCGCTACGCTCGGTGGCTACGCGGCTACGTTCCCCAACATTTGGATTATTCATATGTTTTTGCCATCATCGTCCTCTTTCCTCCCCCTCATCACTAAGTCACTTGGGATCATTTCTCTTGGTGACAGTGCCTTGTGCTGCCTTGTGCTGCTTTTGACGATTAAATCCTCGTACAATGGCTTTTTTCCTTCCCTTTTCTTTTCTCCCTCTTTTGACAAACTATTATTTTACAGCTCTCCACACTTTAGTCATTTTAAAGGTCACTTCCAGGACCTTCTGACATATTCTCTCTCTCTCTCTCTCTCTCTCTCTCTCTCTCTCTCTCTCTCTCTCTCTCTCTCTCTCTCTGTCGCTCCGGCAAGGCTTTTTCTGCAAGAATACACTTTACAAGTTGGTTTATCACTGCCAAGTAACTACATTATTCTCTGTGAGCTGAATACCAATGATTTCTGTCTCCCTGTCACTGGCTTTTATCCGCCGAGGCTTTTTTTCCCTCTCCAGCAGTTCTGTGTGCCGTATATATAAAACCTACACCGTGTACGCGAGGCCGTATATATTGTTCACCCTTATTGTTACACATAATCCTGTAATTATAAGAGATGAGTTCATCTCCCTGGAGCAGTTTAAGGAGAAGATTTGGACGGCAGCTCCGAGCTGAACTTTTTTAACTTTAAATCTGAAGACACGTTCCACTTTTACAGTTTTTATGTTGAGGTTTAAGTGCAGCGTGCTATAATATTCTCTGTTGATGTATTGCTTTAATATAGCGGAGGTTACTACCCACTGGGATGGCACACGTTTTGTTGTGAGGATGATGTGGAGTGCTGGTTCTTTTTTTCTCCTTCTTCATCGGAATGAATCAGCAGCGAGCAAACAATAGTTCTTTGAGTTGTTTAATTACTTCTTCCTGGAACAGAATATTTCCTTTCTTTGTAAGTATTAATAAAAGATGCAGCATTGCTATGTGAATGGAACATGAGTACAGAAGTAGAAAAGATGTGGGCTGTGTTTGAATCCTGCCCTTGTTTTGGAATATTTGGAAGGATATTTGACGTCGAGTGCATTTGTTCTTCACATACCATGAAACAAAGCCTGTAAGCTTTTCATCTAAACACATGTGTACATAATAAAGGACAGAAATATATCCTTTTATACACACACAAATATATATGCAAAAAGAATCCAGAAAAATGCAAATGCGCCAGTCGTCCGACAGAGACGTCCCGCTCCTAGAAGCTTTGCCTACGAGACGAACGGAGTCCCTCGTGCCTCGTAAGTCCACAGCAGGTCCACAGTGTCGACCCAGAGCTCCAGCCAGAGAGTGAAAGTCGCTGATTCAGATTTTGCCACTGATATGCAAACGACCCTGTTTGTAAGCTGTGGAGCAAAAAGGGGAGGGGAGGGGCAGGGCAGGGGAGGGGAGGAGAAGGGGGGGTTAGGAAAAGGAGTCATGAATCATGAATCAATTCAGCTCCCAGTTGGAGGAGAGGAGGGGCAAGAGCTGGCATTCAGAAGCACTCGCTTATTATCAGCCAGGATGTGGAATGGCATTAGTGGGCATGAAGCCAAGCAGCGAGCCTTATTGAGAAACTAGGGCAGGATTTGTAGCCATGGCTCCCTGCCTGAGCCTTAGTGCCATGCTAACATTGTACAAAAGAGCGTGTGTGAGCCCTTGACTTGAAAGGAAAATATATATATATATATATAGACCTTCCTTTCTAGATGGGCTGACACTTTAAATACAGCTGTAGAGCCATTTCCTAAAGGTCGCGAGTCAAAGTGAATGGAATTCTATTCTCTTTTAGATGACAGCGTTGGGGGAAAAAAAAGTATGCCGATGTTCCTGAAAACATTTCTGAGAAAATAATGTAGAAATGAAGCTCACACAGAGAGAGCAAACGGCTAGAAATGATCCAGTAGATCCAAACGGCTTCAGCGCTTCTTGTTCCACACGCATCACTAATTCCTAACAAGACCCTAATCTTCCCTTTCTCGGTAGGAGCGTCGGCGTCAGATCGATCCCATTCAGCCTTTTAAACAGCACTCCTGTAACGGGGGGGTGGGGGTGGGGGTGGGGGGTGCGCACAGACTTCAAAGTTAAATTAAGTTTCTGGTAAATATGCACACGCCGCCGGTAGCCTGGTTGTCATGGGGATCGGGGTGGAACGGAGCGCGCGGTCGGCTACGTGTTGATTAGCACCTGGCCTCGTTCCAACCATCTCCTATCGTACATGAAGATAAGAGAAAGCTCCTCCCCTTTTTACACCCCGCTTCCCTGCTCAAGCTCGGCCTGGCTTTGAAGTGCCTAATAGGTTTAAAGGTCAGGATTAGCACATGCATGTCAGCGTAGAGAAGGCGGCGCGTAAACATCGTGCATTTATACCGCGAGACTGACCTTGTTTACGCTGTAATGAAAATCATCAGCACTTGAAGCCAAACCAAGGCTTATGACTCGCCCTCCTTTTGTGTCGCCTACGACAAAGATCACATGCTGGGACGCATAATTATTTTCAATGGAAATCAACGTTTGAGGGGCAAGTGGAGGATCTGTTATATCTCCCTGGTAATCGCAGTCACCGTGGGATTCACATTATGTCAGCAGGAGTGAACAAACAGTACTGGTTATGTTCTCTCTCTCTCTCTCTCTCTCTCTCTCTCTCTCTCTCTCTCTCTCTCTCTGCCCCCCCCCCCCTTCCTACTGCCATTCTTCTAAGAGTGACAACTCAAATTGGATGGATGTAAACAGAATAGTTAATGGCTTTAGGTTCTTATTCATAGTTAAATGCAAAAAAACCAGGCTTTTATTCAGTCTGCTTGGTCACTCCGCTGGGCGCCTAAAGCATTTTTAAACTCGTTTGTGCTCCAACTATTCTGAAGTGTTTTAATCTGCTGTTAATGAATTCTTATTAAGCATCTCAGTGAAGATGGATTCGGTTGTTATGTCTCATCAGCATCTAGAAGTGTGTGTGTGTGTGTGTGTGTGTGTGTGTGTGTGTGTGTGTGTGTGTGTGTATATGTATGTATGTATGTATGTGTGTGTGTCATCTATATGTCATCAGTAACCTGTCCACCTCCACCTCCACCTCCACCCTGACAGGACACTCAGTCACTCCGGTCTATAAGACAGTCTCCTAAATTCAGTTTGCTCCCAGAAAGAAAAAGCAACACACACAAACCGCTTCCATGTGCAATTGTAGTAGGAATTAAAACAAATCCATCAGGGACAGACATGTTTACATCATCACAACATTCTTCTAACCTGAAGAACGATTCAGTTTCTGCTCATTTCCACCCTGGAAAGGGATTTTTTTTTTTTTTACTATTATGTTTTTTTCCACCCAAACCATTTTCCATGACATGATAAGTTAGTGTAATCACTTTAACACGTCTCTCATCAGGACAACTAATAAACCTTATATTACACCATCACTGTTACTGTAAAAGACTCTTGTTATGAGTATTAATAGACAGTACACATATATATTTTCCCCACACACACATTTTCATAGATGAAAACACAAACGCTGGAGTTTTACTTAGCTGTCTGTGGCATATGCTGTCGTTTCTCTCCCCAGCTCTGGCCGTAACTAACGCTGGTTGCATCAGCGATTCTGATGCAAGTCTGCGCCGTTGTGCGTTTTTTTACCTCCCCATACTGTATATACCTCACAATTTATTTGGAAGAATTTACAACAGGACACAGTGATTGTTCTCTGTGCAGGTTATTCCACACCTCTCTGAGTGACTCTCTCTCTCTCTCTCTCTCTCTCTCTCTCTCTCTCTCTCTCTCTCTCTCTCTCGGGTCCTTGTTTCTTTTTTAGATCCTTCATTATGAGTCAGATTTATAATTCTCTCATGTACATATGAGCCTCGTTCCTCTCCCATAATTATCTGACTTCATCTGTCATTTTTTATTTTGTGTTTCTTTCAAAAGCAGCAGCTCCATGTGTCTCAATACACACACACACACGCACACACACACACACACACACACACACTTATACACACACACTTACAGGCACTGACATACACACGCTCCATGCGACTCAACGCGGCTGGTTTACGTTCGATCTGAACACGTGTGTTAAACATCCAGATCAACACAGATGGCCTGAGCTCAGACACATTAGCGTCTTCATGTAGAAGTGCAGCAGAGAGCGAGGGAGAGAGAAAGGAAAAAAGCGAGAAGACTGTAAATGAGATTTATGAGAATCTGTTCTGGTTGTTGTTACACACATCCCCTGTCTGTGAACACGCCCCCAGCAGGCAGGGCGGTGCATGTGGTCCATGTGCAGAGGAAACGCTGGACACAGAGATCAGGTGGTGTCGCCCTCCTCGCTCGACGGTGACCATCTGAATCTGTCAGTTGCGTCCCACCCGGCGCTCGGGCACCGTGCCAATAGCTGGAGCCTGCAGTGTGCCAGGGGCAAAGCAATGCCTCACGTTAACGCACATTTTAAAGGCTTCAGTCACACTGGCCTTTTAGATAAGACAGATCGGCCTCTTAGCTCTTATTGAATGAGGCCAGAATCGTGGGAGATTCGTCTTAGTGTGTTCTGTGTGTGAACCTTCTCATTTAAAACACTTACACACACACACACACACACACACACACACACACACACACACACACACACACACACACACATACATACACTTACACACACACACTTACACACACACACGTACACACATACATACACTTACACACTCACACTTACACGCATACACACAATTACACACATGCACACGCACATACATACACACACACACACACACACACACACAGACACACACACACACTTACACACATACACACACACACACACACACACACAATGACATGTGCACACACACACACACACACACACACACACACACACACACACAGAGAGAGAGAGACACACACACACACACACACACACACACATAGAGAGACACACACACACACACACACACACACACACAGAGAGAGACACACACACATACACACACACAGAGACACACACACAGACAATGACATGTGCACACACACACACACACACACACACACACACACAGAGACACACACACACACACACACACACACACACACACACACACACACACTATTCAACACACACTCCAGTAAACAAAAGGAAATGTTTTGAATTTTTAGGTTGTTGTTTTTGTTTTTTATTAAACACCACAGAATTTATAAAAAGTCACCAGTAAAATCTTTGCAGAAGTTTCAATCTGTCAGACATCCCTGTCTTTGTGAGGACATTTTGTCCCCGCCAGGATATAAAAACCAACTCCGACCACACACGACCATAATTAAAAGCTCACTGAACTGAACCACTTCCTATATTTATGTATTTGTTTTTAGAATAAAAGGTCACTTTTAAATATTTAAGTGTTTCAGTGCTGCTGTAGATAAACCCAGATCTGCTAGAATGGATGCTATTTCTTCCCTGGAAATATGCTGTAGCTCCGCCCCCAGCCACAACAGAGCCTCTTGGCCCCTCCCACTTCCCATAAACATTACTGCACAAAACATATATAGATTGATCAGGAAAAGAAGAATGCTCATGTGGGAGGTTTAAATATTGCACACTGCTCCTTTAAAAGAGCGTATGGCTTATGTGGGGGAAAAACAACGGTTTAACAAATTCCCTTTCACTAGGAATAGAGAAGATGCCTCGTTTAGAATATTGGCTCATTTGTATACAGTGGAGGGCTGTGTGTGTGTGTGTGTGTGTGTGTGTGTGTGTGTGTGTGTGTGTGTGTGTGTGTGTGTGTGTGTGTGTGTGTGTGTGTGTGTGTGTGTGTAAGGGCATTATTGCTCACAGTAATACCTCCGAGTGACACTAGAGGGCAACTGGCTGTCAATGAGATGACTCCTGTAACATGACAACTATAAATAATTCAAGGCAAATCCTCAGGACCGCTGCTGCTTATTCCCCTGCCATATCCTCTCTGTAATATCTGCCATATCCTCTCTGTAATATTTGTAATATCCTCTCTGTAATATCTGCCATATCCTCTCCGTAATATCTGTAATATCCTCTCTGTAATATCACAGCCGAGACGCATGAAATCTCAAAAATACGTACATTCTTACTCCCTAATAAAAGTTTTTTTTTTTTTTGGTAAATAGTAGAGATTTCTGTCCTAATCAGGGTTTGTGTACAATTGTGCATATATGAGAAAGAGAGAGTCACACAGAGTCACTCAGAGTCACTCAGAGTCACACAGAGTCACTCAGAGTCACTCAGTCACACAGTCACACAGAGCCACACAGAGTCACTCAGTCTCAAAGAGTCACCCAGAGTCACTTAGAGTCACTTAGAGTCACACAGAATCACACAGAGTCAATCAGTCACACAGAGTCTCACACAGTCACTCAGAGTCACACAGAATCACATAGAGTCACACAGAGTCACTCAGAGTCACAGACAGTCACTCAGAGTCACACAGAGTCACTCAGAGTCACACACAGTCACTCAGAGTCACACAGAATCACATAGAGTCACCCAGAGTCACACAGAGTCACACACAGTCACTCAGAGTCACACACAGTCACTCAGAGTCACACAGAGTCACTTAGTCACACAGAGTCACTCAGAGTCACAGACAGTCACACACAGTCACTCAGAGTTACACAGTCACACAGAGTCACTCAGAGTCACTCAGAGTCACACACAGTCACACACAATCACACAGTCACACAGAGTCACTCAGAGTCACTCAGAGTCACACACAGTCACTCAGAGTCACACACAGTCACACACAGTCACACAGAGTCACACAGAGTCACTCAGAGTCACTCAGAGTCACACACAGTCACTCAGAGTCACACACAGTCACACAGAGTCACACAGAGTCACACAGAGTCACTCAGAGTCACACAGAGTCACACACAATCACACAGAGTCACACAGAGTCACACAGAGTCACACACAATCACACAGAGTCACACAGAGTCACACACAGTCACACAGAGTCACACACAGTCACACAGAGTCACACAGAGTCACTCAGAGTCAAACAGAGTCACTCAGAGTCACTCAGAGTCACACACAGTCCCTCAGAGTCACACAGAATCACTCAGAGTCACTCAGAGTCACTCAGAGTCACACAGAGTCACATGAGCTGAAGCTCCAACACCATCTAATCACCATATGAACACCAACACAGGTGACACAAGTGGTTTGTGGAGCAGGATGAAGCCATATTAATACTTGGATCAGTCAGGTTGCATTTTGGTGAGCAGTGTGTATGTTGCTGGACTCCTCGTGCATGTGAGCTGCACCACAGCAGTCAGGTTGCATTTTGCTGAGCAGTGTGTATGTTGTTGGACTCCTCGTGCATGTGAGCTGCAACACAGCAGTCAGGTGACAGGTTATAAATAAAACCAGACCATCACCATCTAGCTAGAACTGTATAGAGCTGCGGTGTGTGTTACAGCTGACGCATCGCTTTCCCCTCCTGAGCTGACCAGTGACGGAGCACCATAACACCACCTTCAGCAGGAATATCTAAATCAGACGGCTATGTGATGGTAACGAAAGACGTGTGTGTGTGTGTGTGTGTGTGTGTGTGTGTGTGTGTGTGTGTGTGTGTGTGTGTGTACATTTATATTTATATATGTTCCACTCACTGTCTCTCAGATTAGCATCTGACCTTGGTGAGCACATCCCTGACATGCGCCGCTGAGATTAGTCCCAATGTGTTTGCATTGCAAAGCAGTAAACGTTGTGAGGGACTCCTGCTGACTCCCCTCACCACCGCCCGAGATTAAAAGGTGGAACAGTTGCTGTTTCAGATGGGGATTTATCAGCACACGGCATTATTTAGCGAGGTCGATATCATTTATTAATCGTGTGTGTTTTGCTCCTTCTGCGCCTCACGCCGCCATCTGCCGTATAGCATCGTATTAAATCAGAGAGAGAGAGAGAAAGAGAGAATGGAGGAGGGAGGAGGGAGTGAAAAGAAGGCGAGAGAATTAAAATGGGGGGGGGGCAGGCAGAAGGAGGGAATAGGTGGAGATTAATTTCCTCCTGTCTCGCTTACAGATGGCGAGCCGTGTGATATGTGGATAGATCTGAAGTGACGGACCTCTCCTTGCTTCTCTAGCACATTGATATGAATGTTTCTGTCATGTTTATATTCGTCTAATGCATCAAGCTCGGTATAGTATGGAACGTTCCTCATGTCCGTTATTACAGGCTGATTAATGGACTGTGATGATGATGAGTATGATGAGGATGAAGACTTGGGTGACTTTGCACAAAGGGGTCTCGTACATCTTATTTCCATGCAGGTCAAATCAGATGCTGCTTCTGGTAACATTCCTGGGATGTGGTAGCTCAGTGGTTAAGGTGTTGGGCTACTGATCGGAAGGTCATGGGTTCAAACCCCAGGTCCACCAAGCTGCCACTGCTGGGCCCCTAAGCAAGGCCCTTAATGCTCAGTTGTAAGGCACTCTGGATAAGGGTGTCTGATAAATGCTGTTTAGTGAAGAAAGATCGTCGTTGTTTTATAATCACATACAAAGCTTTGGCTCAGTCGAGAGATTTGAGCTCATAACCATCAAGTCCGCTCTTTCTACTACCAAAGTAGATGTGGCCCTGACTCAACTCTACGCTCCTCCAGCTCACTATCAATATTAAATATCGGCCATTTTGCACGCCATTTGGCAGCACATTTAATTAATCGTCCTCCAGAATAATGAGGACAAATCGCTGGATAGAAAAAAATGTCGTGAAGCTCCTGCACAATACAAATGAAGCTGTCAGCGCAGGCGTGCATCGGTTGTAGCCACAGCATGTTTGTATGCTACACCTGCAAGGTCACTCTGAGACTCCAAAAACTATTCCTCCAGTCCGAAAGTGAAAGAAAAGACCAACAGGAAGTCGTTAAATTACAGCACATTATGTGGAGATGATTATTATTACTGTGGGTCTGGTTTCTACTCATCAGAAGCTGTAGTGGAAGTGAAGGATTTTACTGGTGTTAGCTTCAGGAGAGAAGACACCGAGTTTTTCACATTCTGTGGTGGTGTGTGTTTGAAGCTGAGGTTGTTGAGGAACACCGTAAGGAGACGTGTTTAATTTGGTTCCCTCTGAGACTTCCCTCGAGCTTCAAACGGCTCGTCCCAAATCTTTGGCAGGAGAACCCACGGATACGTTTCAAACATCTTTCAAGGAACAAACACGGCCACAGGAATGAGCGAGCAGACATTCGATCCTCCGGAAGCCTTGTCGAGCTCCTCTGTGGATTTGGAGGGAAGGCGAAGGGGTCCCTGGATTCCAGGCTCGACCCCCAGTACACCGTTCAAACAACCTGTTGAAGCAACAACGTTCAAACAACCTGTCGCTGACTAAATCCTTAAATCCTCTGTGACTAATGAGCAACAGATGGATGTGTTGTGTGCGTACATTACAACAAGATCTCCGTCTCTGGGAAAATGTGTGATATATATCTCGAGTGTTACATGTGTGTTATAGATCTACATCTACACTGACATTTCTATCAACTGTTTGACAGACGCCTTCATCCAGAGAGGACGGCTTTGTGTGTCCTCCATCAAAAACATAGCATCCTAGTACAAATCTGTCAGGGTCTGCAACTACATCCTGTTCCTCTTTGGCTGCTTTTTATTAATCACAAGAAGAATGATGATGATGATGATGACGATGACGATGACATCATTATTGTCGCTGTTGCTGTTATTATTAGTAGTAGTAGTGATGATGGTCTTCTATGTTATTGTTATTAATAATTCATTCATGATTCATTCACGTTCACACTGATCGGAATAAAGCAGTTACATTTCCTAACATGAACGAATGAGAATTAGTTGGTATTGATAACGAGGTTCATATCCGTATCCATATCCAGTCCTAATCCATATCCGTATCCATATCCAGTCCTAATCTTCTACAATAATTAGTTTTTTAAATGCTGCTCTTTGCACATTTCTCCAGCCTGTTTGAATGTTCAGAGGTTTGCATGTCTATCCTGATAGCAGTTTGCATCCCTTAGGTACTTATACTTTGTGCTCCTCAGAGATTTATTCATGCTTTTCATCATCGCTGTCTATATCCAGGATGTCAGTCTGTTGTCCTGATTCTCTCTATTTATTCATCTGTCAGTGTACAGAAAGCAGCAGCCACGTGCCGTGTTGTGTGGATAATATTACACACTAATGCCACAGACATGTGATCGAGTGACCGTAACAAGCCGGCGGCGTTTCTGACACAGCTCCTTGTCGATAAGGAGACGTGTGTGACGTAATGGTGTAAGTGTCTCGCACCGCTCTCACCGTCGCCGTCATCGTTCTCAGCCTTCTCAGCTGCTGTTGTGTGCCAGAGGGAGTAAAATAAGAGGACAGCTGTTTTGTCAGTCCAGAAGAGAGTCAATAATACGAGACAAGGGGACAAATGCAACAGTTGTACTGCATTCCAGTGCGGGGAAGCCAGCGGTGTGTTTATGTGTGAATAATGAAGCGCTGGGAGAGAAGACCTAGCAAGGAAATGTGAAGGAGAGAAGAAGCAGGAATAACACAACTCTCTCTCTCTCTCTATCTCTCTCTCTCTCTCTCTCTGTGTGTGTGTGTCTGCATCATTCCCTCCCTCTTTTGTGCAATTTCACAGTCAGATTTGAGGCAGTGAGGAAAGGGGACAGATGTTTGCTGTCAAACATGTGATGTCTCCATGCTGCTTTTGTGTGACCACCCAGCAGTACACCCCCCAAATCAGTACCACCACCACCCCCCTCCACACACACACACACACACACACACACACACACACTGAAAACCCAAGATTCATTTAGAGCTGCTGTGCCTGTAAAGCATACACGTGAACACGTGCACTGAGGAACTCTGGAACACAAACAAGCTCAGAACGTCACTATAATACTCACACAACTGGAATTTAAATAATGGTGTGAACAAACTTTGGAAACTGCAACCTTCAGGGGCAACAGTTTATATGTGTGTATGACACACACACACACACACACACACACACACACACACACACACACACACACACACACACACGTAAATTTGGTGAGATTTGATATTTGAGAGCGAAACCCTGTGCTTTCTCTCATTACCTCAGCAGAGAGCTCAGCAGGAGCTGGACTTGATGCCTGAGCAAATGTGTTTGTCACATGGACTGCATGAAGCGAAACAGTCTCGCCTGTTGCCAAGGTGACAATAAAAGCCCCTTATATAAATGTTTATTCTTGTAAGAAAAGGTTTAATTTCAGCTGCTGTTTTTCTTCCCCCTCCATCCCTCCACCTCCTGCTGCTCATTGCTCAGAAATTAGACAGGAAAATGTCTTACAGAGATTTGAATGGGAAAAAAGGAGACATCGAGCTGTCCTTTGTTGATTCGAGTGTGTTTAGTTTCTCTCTCTTTCTCTTTAGATAGATATTTTATGTATATTTTTCCTCACACCGATGGCAGTGAGGTTACAGCCCTGCGATTTGATCATCATCAGATGTTGAGTGTTGCGTTCAGTTAAACTGGAGAGTTTGGGCTTGTTTTCAGGACAAGAACGTCTGTCGTGTCGGATCTTGTTCGTACACGTCGTTTTGATGAGTAAACTGAATTCTCCACCGTGTTGTTGTAAAATGCTGCCATTTTGTTTATGTGTAAGCCTCAGTGCATCCTCGTGGCTGCAGACTAAACCTGGGTGATTAGCACATAACACCTTTAACACAGACAGTCTGAGGACGCTGAAGTGTGTGAACATGCACTAACATTACTCTCAAGGCTTATTTTAGAACTGGCATGATAAGAATTTTCTCACCTGCCTACCAAGTATTATAGTATCACACCTCAGTATTGACGCCTGCTGTCACAGCTCACACGGCGGGGTATTTTTATGTCACATAAGAAATCGAGCAAAATGTATAATAACTGCGACGGATTATAAGGAACGCTGAAGTAAATAAACACAGAAAGTGGATTTACACAGGGCTTAGATGACATTTTGGAAATCGGTCTTAAAAAGCAGCAGCACGCTGTTCTGTGTCCACACTTACAGCCAGAACCTCCTCTATTCTCTCCTCTATTTTCAGCCCTGACAGGGTCGGTGTGTCAGACGCCTGTAGGGTTTGTCCTAATCACTGTCATGGCCGGCTGGACTATAAGCATCTCTCTCTCTCTCTCTCTTCCCTGTTCTCCACAGCACCCAATTTAAAGGGCCGGCCCCGGAAGAAGAAAGTGCCCATGTGCCAGCGCAGAGACTCTCAGGCCCAGAGTGGAAACACCAAAGAGCCCGTCAGTGTGGAGGCCAGGACACCGAGCAAGGTAACGCTCTCATTAAACAATAAACAGCAGTTATGTTTTTATATCTGTCAGTCTTTCTGTCTTCTCAGTGTCACCCCTCATAGTTGCCACCCTGTAGTTCCTGTTTCCTCAGAACATCATAATATTTTTATAAATCCCAATGTGGAGTCTTGTGAAACTGCCCCAGTTGTTTTCCTCTCGTTATTTCATTGACCATTGTTCCCACATGCCTTTTCCTGTACGTTTCCTCTGCCGGCATGGGAGACGCCGCTTCATATTCTATCTTGTGTGATATTATCTGCTCTGAATCACTGCTCGATATATTTATATCTGTTTCAGATTAAAGTGGGCATGGTCTGCAGGACACTGTGGTCCGGCCCGATATCTGAAAGCATAGAAATATGGTTTTACTTGGAAGCTGATTAAGGCAGAGATTAATTCAGCACATACCACTGACGTCAATCATGTCAACATGACACCCACGAGCCAGGTTGCCAGGTTCTTAGCAAAGCATGTGTGTATTACAGAATCTATACATTAGAAATGCACACACCTCTTAAACAGGGAGAAAGAAAACAAAGAAACTCACAAAACCTCTTCTTATGCCTGAAGATTTTGGTATATATTCAAATCTTTGTGGGGTTTTATTCTTGACTTTGCTTTTTCAAACCTGGCAACCATGAGCTTCAGTGAAACATCCTTTTAAAGTGTACAAACATGAAAACTCACCGATCCTGATGGACACAAACGATACACAAAACACCCCACTTACTGGTCAGATCCGTATTCCTATTGGATTAGATGTCTGATCTGTTTAATCAGATAGAACGTGTGTATCGGGTTACACCGGCTCTGTCACCGAGGCACAGAATGTCGTGTGAGTCAGCAGTCGGGTTTTGGAGCTTGCAGAACAAAGTACTCATGGTGCTTTAAATAAAGCTGCTCTTCTGTCATATTGTGCAAAGTGATTTTTTAGGAAATATTATTTAGGAAATATACAAAGCAAGTCCAAAGTAAGAAATAGTGCAGACTGGTGAGATCGGCGGAGGCGTGTGATTGTTGATACGGCAGCGTGGGTCATAAATACCAGAAGCCGGTTTAGTGTTTTTCTTTAATGGTTAAATTACTCATTAACGAGGTCGGCCATGTCACAGAGCCGGAGTCAAGAGTGTGAATAAACACAACGTGTTGTTCACTTAAAATGATCAAATTAGATCAACTTCTCCTGCACATGAGCTGTGTCTGAGCAGCGAATACACTCTGCGTTCACAGACAAACAGCTTCCTGCTTTATTCAGCCAGGACAATGGAAGGGAAGCTGAGATTTAGAGAAAGGTACCAGATATTAGACCGTTTTTTTTTTATGTCCCAGAGTTTTGTTCTAATTGAGTAAAGCACAAGATCCAGCAGCACACAAACGAGCTGCTTCACATCGCTAATATTTCACACCACCGAGTTTTTACATCCACTTGCAGCTCATTTCATAGTCTTTGTTCTGCACTTGGCCTTGTTTCCGAGCTGTGTTTATTTAGTATCACTGACGAACCGGTTTCCACTGTTTAGATGTTTTTTTGTTGTCATGCATTCACATATCTTGCTAGCCTTGATAGCTCTTTTGGAAAATAAATGCGTGTGATTGTTGGTAGCAGATGGCTAAGCAGACACGTGTGGGCCATCGCTGACAGTCGAGTGTGACTGTATGACTGAAGCCGACACTGGGGATCTGACTGCGGGCTCGACGCACAACACACCCACCTCCAACACTCCGCTGCTTAGAAACCAAAAAACAGGATTGTGAACATTTTCAGCGTGTCTATTTTCTCCTAGCACATTAGAGCTCCATCTATTTCAGCCTACATGTCACAGATGTATAGGATGCTACAGGATGTAGAGTTTAGTGCTCAGGGTTGTAGCTGCTGTGTTCAGGTCATCACAGATCAGCTGAGCAGTTGAGCAAGTCTGGGCAATTAGGAAACATGCTTCACTCCATAAATATATGATAAATGTCAAGCAAAAACCTTGTACATTTACCCCTCACTAAATGAATCCCCTTCTCTTCTCTTTCCTCTTCCGCTCCTCATCCTCGTCCAGGTGAAAGCAGAAACAAAGGCTTTGCTGTCCAAACCCAAGAGCAGCAGCTGTAAAAAGGTTCTGGCCGAGGAAAAGAGCAAGGACGAGACAGGAGAGGAGTGTCGTGCTGAAGAGCAGGCCTTCCTCGTGGCTCTCTACAAGTACATGAAGGAGAGGAAGACTCCTATTGAGCGAATACCCTATCTAGGGTTCAAGCAGAGTAAGTTGTGGAACACTCCCTTTCACTGAGGGTCCTCGTGTGGACGGCGTCGGTCAACAGTTTATAGAAAGGCCTTTTCTTTTCAGATGCTCCAGACAGATGCTTCTCGATAGCCGGTTGCTGCTCGTTCGTTATTATGAGTGAAAAGGTCAGGCTGTAATCTACTTCATAAAAAATACACAGCTGGCGAGAACAAGTCATAAATTCATTAGTCGGTCCTCAGAGGGAGCTCCGACGTGCAGGAAACACGGCTAACAAGCAAGAGTTAAATATCATAAGGCGAGCTAGTTAGATAACGTGCACTAATACAGGTCAAGTCTATGAGTGAGTCCATTTCTGTTATTGTTAAAGAATCACATGATGTTTGTGTCATCGAGACTCAGACCAGCTAGCATGTTGACCACGAGGTTCTGAGTTCTGTCCTCACATTACGCATGAAACATATTAAGGTTGGAGTCTCATAGCACGTGTGTAGTGCAGTGTGTTGTGTGTAGTGCAGCGTGTTGTGTGTAGTGCAGCGTGTTGTGTGTTGTGTGTAGTGCAGCGTGTTGTGTGTTGTGTGTAGTGCAGCGTGTTGTGTGTAGTGCAGCGTGTTGTGTGTTGTGTGTAGTGCAGAGTGTTGTGTGTAGTGCAGCGTGTTGTGTGTAGTGCAGCGTGTTGTGTGTAGTGCAGCGTGTTGTGTGTAGTGCAGCGTGTTGTGTGTAGTGCAGCGTGTTGTGTGTAGTGCAGAGTGTTGTGTGTAGTGCAGAGTGTTGTGTGTAGTGCAGAGTGTTGTGTGTAGTGCAGCGTGTTGTGTGTAGTGCAGCATGTTGTGTGTAGTGCAGAGTGTTGTGTGTAGTGCAGAGTGTTGTGTGTAGTGCAGAGTGTTGTGTGTAGTGCAGAGTGTTGTGTGTAGTGCAGCGTGTTGTGTGTAGTGCAGAGTGTTGTGTGTAGTGCAGAGTGTTGTGTGTAGTGCAGAGTGTTGTGTGTAGTGCAGAGTGTTGTGTGTAGTGCAGAGTGTTGTGTGTAGTGCAGAGTGTTGTGTGTAGTGCAGAGTGTTGTGTGTAGTGCAGCGTGTTGTGTGTAGTGCTGTGTGTAGTGCTGTGTGTAGTGCAGTGTGTTGTGTGTAGTGCAGCGTGTTGTGTGTAGTGCAGCGTGTTGTGTGTAGTGCTGTGTGTTGTGTGTAGTGCAGCGTGTTGTGTGTAGTGCAGCGTGTTGTGTGTAGTGCAGCGTGTTGTGTGTAGTGCAGCGTGTTGTGTGTAGTGTGTTATATGTGATGAAAGGTTATCCCATAGTCAGTACACACACAGGTAACGATGGAATAGGATGAAAGCACAAGCGGCGTTAAAGCCAGAAAACACCAACACAAAGAGCACAGACGCTTTAATGGACACTGAAGCATGAAAAGACAACAGGACAGAAATAAACAAAGTAATCACCAGATCAGGACAGAGCACATGGACACACACTCAGGGACATTTAATACTCCGTATCTTCTGTTGCTTTTCCTTAACATCAGTGATTAGCGTTAGATTCATGCCTTAATTCAGTGGTTCAGACGCTCACTAATGGAACCGACTACATTAATTAGAGTAAAGTCACCCGTCGGGAAAAAGCTGAAAGAACATTTTGTTCAGAATTTCCATGAAGGCCGTCTGTATAACGCTCCAGAAATAGATCCATAACGTATATTTAAGCTTATTTTTATAACATAGTCCAAGCTGAGTGAAATCATGTGAGTGTAGATTATTATTACGCAGACGTTCATATCATTGTAGCTTGTAAAGTGTCTTCATGAGTGCTAAGTGGAATAGACTTTACACAGAAATCTGTATGGTATTTGTGCTGGTTTTTATAGCCGATATTCAGAGATGAGTAACTAATCTTACAAAAAAAAGAGATTTATTGTTGTCCTAAGAATCTTAATGGGGTTTGTGTTTCACGACTCCTGTTCAAGGAGCTTCCAGGTTCTGCCAGTGTATCAGGGGTTTCCTCTGGGTTTCCTCTGGGTTTCCTCTGGGTTTCCTCTAGTTTCCTCTGGGTTTCCTCTAGTTTCCTCTCCCAGTCCAAAGACATACAGCCTGATCTCTAATTACGCTTCTTTAAATTATCTTTAGTGTGTGATTGTGACTTGTTAAGGTGAGACTAAGCTGTCTCGTGCTCTCAGTCCCTTGAGTCTCCAGGTACCTTGTGACCCTCTGTAATATAAGTGGAACAGAAAATGGAATGATGGATGGATGGATGGATGGATGGATGGATGGATGGATGCATGGATGGATGGATGGATGGATGGATGACGCACAGATGGACTGGTGATATTAGTGATATGAAGATTGCATTATAACATGAAATAAATGACTACACAGTTCATTATAAACACAACCTTCTTCATAGAAAGTTGCTTTTGTCTGTATAAATTAAATTATTATTATTATTATTATTATTAATCAAATAAAATATAGCATTTGGTGAGATGAATGTTTTATAAAGTCCTGAGGCTTCAATACCGAGACACCAGACACGTCAGAGTAAATGTCCCGCAGTGAGACGTCTCTCCCGTCCCCTCAGCAGCTCCCCAGAGACACGTGTTATCCTTTTGAAGAAAAAGAAAAGTTGTGATCTGCTAAACCGTGTCGAAAACTAGGTCGGTGTAACTCCAGAAAGTGCGGAGACAATTAGTGTTAGTCAGCTGTGCCCTTTCTAATTTGCTGCCTACAGGCTCAGCACACACGAGGCGAATAGACAAGCAGTTCTGCGTCCAATCCCAACCCTAAACACAGCACAAACACACCCTTCGCTATCTAAATGCTGAAAGTGAAAATGCTAATATTCTTCTTCAATTTCCCTCTTGATTTTAGCGCAGTCATCAGTGCCACGCTGCTCCAGTCTATGAATATGTATAAACGCGGCCCACGTGTGACTCGAATCGACAAGCAGTTTTTTTTACACCGTTCCTTATAGAAAAGCCAGGGGCAAAAACACACAAAAGAAAAGCTTTTTCTCCTGTTAATCTCTGCTCTGTAAATAAGCATCAATAAATCATCCACGGCGTCGTGCGGATTATTTCACATGTACACAGAGGAACCTTTTTATCGTTAACATGGATCAGGATTCGGTGACACAAATCTCTACCTTTTTCTTTTCTCCACACAAACCTCGAGCCTCTGGGGCTCAGAGAACATTCACCTTAAAAAAGCCCCGGTTTGTTTCACTCCACTCGGATGTCGTCCACGTCTCAGACAATAAAACCAGCTCAGCAATAAAATGTTCCTTTTTTTAATCTAGTACAAGACAGAAAAAACACTCAGATGAGTCCGATCTCAGATGGGGATTGGTTCAATTACCCAGAACAGAGAACATGCCGTATTTGAGGATGTATTAGCCTTCTGTACTCCAGGAAGTGTTCTGTACTCATGAACCAATATTAACATTGTAATTAGATTGTTGTGTTTTTTTGCCTGGAAGCAACACAGATAATCAAACATGGCAGAAGAAGCGTGTGCAAGATTAACGATAACCAAAGAGCTGGAATTACATTTAGGATAAAGTGCAGAATTTCTCCAGAATTTATTTCACATATTAATAGAATAGAATTTGCCAACAGCTAATGTGAGGAACCTAGTGATGAAGAGCTGATGGGGGGGTAGGGGATTCAATCTGACCCAATGTGGATGATCTGTAACATCTCAGACTGCTGGGGACGGACAGACATGATAGATAGACAGACAGACAGACAGACAGACAGACAGACAGACAGACAGACAGACAGACAGACAGACAGATAGATAGATAGATAGATAGATAGATAGATAGATAGATAGTCATGATAGATAGATAGTCATGATAGATAGATAGATAGATAGATAGATAGATAGATAGATAGATAGATAGATAGATAGATAGATAGATAGATAGATAGATACTAAATGTAAGTTCAGTAAAAAGACATTTCTTTAACTTTTCAGGAGGATTACTGTAAGTGGCTTTTTCATTAAGAGGGAGACTTCAGAAGAGAGACACAACGAAGCACCTGTTTATAGCTGCTATTATGTGTGTTATAACAAGAGCTAATGTGTTTCACCGACATTCGCTATAACTACAGAGTGATGTGAAAAAGGACAACGATGTCGTGTTATTAAAGAAACCACGACAGGTCGTTGTTCTGTAATTCCATATGAACACCTTATGTGTCCGTTGTTGATCTTTTTCCTACAGCTGCACACCCTCGTGTGGTCTATTCACACAGTGTCGAAACACAGAAAGATATTTATGGATTTCTGGTGGATTACATTGGTGTTTTAAACACATCGGTTAATATAAAAATTATTATTTTTAGATATTTTATGTACCTTAGGTTGTAAGGATGCGGTGTTGTACAGATATACACAACATTTCAGATCAAATATTAAAGATCTCACACAGCTTTTACAAGGGAAAGTGTGTGTGTGTGTGTGTGTGTGTGTGTGTGTGTGTGTGTGTGTGTGTGTGTGTGTGTGTGTGAGAGAGAGAGAGAGAGAGAGATATTGTTGATGCATAAAATCCTCAGTTCACAGCGCTCTAAGCTGCTGGCTTGTCATTCACAGGGCTAAAAAAGAACAGGCAGTAATCCTGCAGTCTATCTGAAATAGCTGCTAGGGAGGAGGTGAAAATCAATATCGCTGGATATGGGCGTAGGAGAACGCTGCTCTGATGAAGGCAATGGGCTTTTGTGTGTGTGTGTGTGTGTGTGTGTGTGTGTGTGTGTGTGTGTGTGTGTGTGTGTGTGTGTGTGTGAATCCTGATTGATTAATCTACCCAGCAGCAGAAGTCTCGCTAATTCGTGCTGGAGTGTGTTTGTACGAGTGCTGTGTGTTTATTTATTTAGTTTCATCTTTCCTGTTTTCCTGCTTCAGATTCTCAAGGCCAAAAAAAAAAGTAATAACAGAACGAAATGCTCATGGACGAAGTGCTTTGAGTAATGTTTCTGTCCTTATTGTGCGTGATGAGAAGAGAGTGTTACTGTGCTTCTTTCTTCTCCTGTAATATTGATCCATGTTCTTATTGTCCTTCTCACAGTAAACCTTTGGACGATGTTTCAAGCTGCTCAGAAGCTGGGAGGATACGAGTTGGTGAGTGTGTGCTCCATCCTCTAGTGTCCCACTGCAGCCGTGTATCAGCAGCAGGATCTCACACATTTCTCAGCCTGCTATGAAACACGTGTTTTACTGAGTTTAAGCTCCGTCTCGTCTCCATGTTTGGCCTGAGTGACTCACCGAAGCCTCTATTTAAAAGAATTGTACGAGTAAAAAACATGTGTAACCCTTTTTGCCTGAGAGGAAATTGGTCAGGGCTGTTTGGTGCACATATTGAGCCTCTTAAGGGGTTATTATTCCAAGAGCAGCAAACAGAGAATTTGCTTGGCAGAGCATCTAACATCCACGCAGCGGTATGACGGCCAGAACATTTTACATTCGGTCAGAAATGCTTTCCACAAGATCGTCGGCGATGCCGAGCGCGTCGTCCTTTTTGTTGTTTTATTTGTTTTGTTTTGTCGGCACGGAGGAAAGAGGAGCGAGAAAAGCGTCCGAGTTGTTTGGACAAGGAGTGAACAGGAAGCCACTCACTCAAGGCCTCTTTTTTCCTCTTTCTCTCCTTCTTGCGCTCTCAGGAAGCTTTTTATCGGACTTATCAATACTACAGGATGCCTGATTTTGAGGCAACAGGAAACACGCTGCTTCTTTATGTACGTGCCATAATGAAATTATTAATTCAACGGAGCTCTTGTTTGTGAGGCTCTGAGGAATTCTGTCTGAGCTGGAACACGACTGCATTAGTGTAATGAGGTGCACTGATGTCAACGGCTGTGCGTCAGAACTCGTCTAAACCGTGCGGTCTGAACGAAACACTGAGAAAATATTATATAGGTTGTTGATTTCTCCTGCTGTAATAACTGGGAGCTCCTCGCTATAAGACCGACATGTCGCTTGTACATATAATGAAGAGTAGGCGTGTAATTGTGTGAAATAAAGACTCCTTTATACAGTAAATAACTGCTATGTTCCATCATGGACACTAAAGGCCACACACACACACAGTGAACACACACCCGGAGCAGTGGGCAGCCATTTATGCTGCGGCGCCCGGGGAGCATTTGTGGGGGTTCGGTGCCTTGCTCAAGGGCCCCTCAGTCGTGGTATTGCCGGCCCGAGACTCGAACCCACAACCTTAAGGTTAGGAGTCAGACTCTCTAACCGTTAGGACACGACCTACCCCTAAAATGATGATATTTATGCAGTCTAAAGGATTGTGTAATCATGCTGTTAGACGTGATGTCACCTGTCAGCTGGTCTGATGTGCAGTACCTGAGGATCAGGTCCAGTCAATCCTGCCTCAGAGCCTTGAGCAGGAAACACTGATGAACAAACGCCTCATGTTTTAATCTCCATTCCGTTTTGAGCCACTCAGTCTAACCTAATTATTAATGATCTTTTCTGTAGCACCAAAGCAATGAGATGGAATTTAAAGAATTTATCGGTGTCATTATCGACATGGTGATTTTTCTGCGAGGGTTTAATTTTAATCCTCTTCGTCCGAGGTGCCGCTCCTACGAGTGGTGATGTTTACAGATATGACAGTAAAATGTAGATCTCTTCAGGACATGCTGTTATAGGAAACAAATCAACTTCAGACTGATAGTAATTAGTTTATTAAAACTAAGTAAAACTTCTGTGTTTGATTCCTTATTTAATAAGACCCTTAAATGTGTTCAGTAACATCACAGAAGTCAGGCGTCGGAGTTTAAGTAGCGTATTGAGCTTGTACTAATGTTATTGCACACTGATGGTCTTAAAGGTCTCTCTATCTCACTGACAGATCACAGCACGCCGACAGTGGAAAAATGTATACGACGAGCTGGGCGGAAACCCAGGAAGCACCAGCGCTGCCACGTGCACGCGGAGACACTACGAGAGGTACGGCCTCCATTCACACGTCAGGTCTGCTTCAGCTCTGACGGTCATCAGCTGTAGGAACACGAACACAAATGCAAAGCAGGGTTATGGAAATGTGTGACTGGATTTTACACACGAGTCGTCTAACGTCATTTACAACACGGTAACCAAATGATAACAGCGCTATTAAAATCCTATCCTGAAAATCTTACCACAGAAGATTCTTCTTAGTCGCATTAAAAGATCTGAATTAAAATTCTCCTTAAAATCTGTCCGCAAAACTGCTGTCAAAAAAAACCTTTAATTGTATTATTTATTCAGTGTAATATCAGATGAGTTTGCTAGGATAAGATCTCACTGAAGCTAATATGGGATTTCTAGTCATTTTTTTACTCATCTCAAGTTTGTACTATTGGCAGATCTTTTTTTTTTTTTTTTTTTGTTATACCCAGAAAGAAGTAAAACGAGATGGACACCGTATAGGACCAAAAGTTTGTGGACACCTGAATATCACACCCACGTGCTTGTCGAACCGCACATTGCACGTTTATTCCCTGTTTGCTGCAGTCCTGTAGAAAGGCTTTATGTTGGCTGTGAGGATTTGTGTTCAGCAGCATTAGTGAGGTGAGGCACTGATGTTCAGTGAGGAGGTCTGGGGTGTAGTTGGTGTTCAGTGGAGTTCAGCTCAGGACTTTGTGCACGAAACTCAGGTTCTATCACTCCAAACATGTCAAACCATGTCTTCATAGAACTTCATTGTCGTGCTGGACCAAGTTCGGGGGTCTTAGTTCCGGTCAATGGAAACTGTTAACGTGTACAGAAACATCTCCAGCTTTGTGATAAAGGTCTTTAGAAGGACCACATATAGGTGTGATGGTCAGGGCTGCACACACTTTCCTGTGTATAGCGGATCTGCTAACAGAGTATGAAGTGTGTAACAGCATCAGACACAGGCTCAATAATCTGATATTTTATTTAGAACCATCTATAAATTGCAAAACGTTCGATCATTTTGTCCACATTTAAGGTGCTTCAGTTTCTGAGATCTTCTGAGCTTGTGTAGTCCCGAGTTCATGAAAATTCTCAGTGGAAAGAGTTACGCTAGTGAGAAAAGATTAGAAATGTGGGAGTTTCTCCTTAAAGTGAAAGAGAAGTTAAGATAAAAGTTATTCACCCTTAAACGTGCTCTTACGGTGAAAAAGTGTTAGCGGTGGAGACGAGGGTTTGTACGAGGATGAAGAGTTTCTTTATCAGAGGAGAAAATGGCTGAAGAGGGAGAAGTAATGTGTTGTGTACAACAGAAGACAGTGAGGTAATAAAACACTACAGATTAATCATGATGTCTGTGATCTTATTAGATACGCTAACGTCTCCGAGCACAAACGCCACAGCGCCTCCACAGCGCCTCCACCTCGCCTCCACCTCGCCTCCACAGCACCTCCTCTCTCCTCCTGTTTAGAGCTGATCTGACATCCTATATCTCTCTTCAGCTAAGATTGCTAAAGTGTGAAGCTAAATTTGGAGCTCTGTGAGAACACGGCCCAGAAGAATGGAGTGAGAAATGAGGATTAAAGCCTAATCATAAGTCTAAACCAATGTGGCTTTCTACAGGAGAAGGAGTGTGAAAGTGTGTGTACTTTTATTGCGTACTGCTTTTGGCACGGATCAGCGCCTCAGCTTTGGGGAAAAAAGCCTTCGTTCGGTTATTTGAAAAGCAATCCAAGTCAACCTTTAATGTTTGTGAAGAGTCTGTGTTTGCTGCCGGTGCTTTGAGCGAGCTGTGTGTCGAGGTCAGACGAGTGGGTTCTCACCTCGGGCCGCTGCGCTCAATCAATACATGTGTATAATATCACACTGCTGAGTGAATAACACACTGCCAAAAGCACATGGACCAAACGTGGGCCAGAACACTCGTCCGTCCGCTTACGGCTGAGAGTAATTAACCAGATTAATTTTCCCCTGCTGTTAATCTGTTCAGTCCTTTTTATCGCAGACTGAAACAACCTTCTGCTCGGGGAAAGTTTACCGTTTCTCGTCATAGGGCGAGTTTATTGTTCTGAGAGCTCAGGAGCTCAACTGAAGCAGCTCTTAACATCACGCTCTTTAACCTCATTTATTCTGGACACACACACTATTACTCAGTAACACAGTTGTGTAATGTATTTTAAACTGAAAATACGTTTTATATTCATTTTCATGGGGGGACACGGTGGCTTGTGGGTAGCACGTTCACCTCACACCTCCAGGGTTGGGGTTCGATTCCCACCTCCACCTTGTGTGTGTGGAGTTTGCATGTTGTCCCCGTGCCTCGGGGGTTTCCTCCGGGTACTCCGGTTTCCTCCCCCGGTCCAAAGACATGCATGGTAGGTTGATTGGCATCTCTGTAAAATTGTCCGTAGTGTGTGAGTGTGTGTGTGAATGAGAGTGTGTGTGTGCCCTGTGATGGGTTGGCACTCCGTCCAGGGTGTATCCTGCCTCGATGCCCGATGACGCCTGAGATAGGCACAGGCTCCCCGTGACCCGAGAAGTTCAGATAAAGCGGTAGAAAATGAATGGATGAATGAATATTAATTTTCATAGTAAAGTAAACCTTGTTCTCACACAGCACTATCGAATCCTCCGTTCTGATTGGTCAGAACGTGACGTCAGCTACTAGGCAGATCGCTGCATTAGCATTTCTGTTCTTACGACAGACTTCCAGAGAAAAGGATAAAATATAAGTCTAATTTTAGTTGAGTTTTTGTTTTATATTAATCTCTGTATAATATAAAATTTTTGTATTATGTTTCTTCTGTTCTGTAGAGCTGCACTGAGACAATGTCCATCCTTAAATACGCTATACAAATAAAACTGAACTGAGGTGAACAGGTCAACTGTCAGTGTTCGTAACTTTTCCGACAGAGAAAACCAGAAGGCTGCTGGAGACGTAAACATGAGCGCTAACGATAACCGGAGCAAACTCCTTCTGCACATGTTCACACTTCCTGCTTTGACTTATACAGGAATAAAACACTCAGATTGTCACATTGTGCTTCATCACACCGCATCGTTGTTGATTAATTTCCATGGTGTTCATTACATATAGAGGGTTGTGGTCGGTACACGGTAGGATGGATGTGACCAAAATCTCCATTCTGTTCTGTATTTTACACAAAAGGGAACAAAAGTTTTTGTCACGTTCAAACAACTCGAGCAGAAACAATATCCAGAGATTTGGAGTTTGACGTCGAAACCCGTCGTGCTGTCGGGGAGGGAGGAGTGGCGTGTGTGTGTGTGTGTGTGTGTGTGTGTGTGTGTGTGTGTGTGTGTGTGTATACTGTCTCTGTTATCACAGTGACTCCTAGTCAATCATGTTCATGTTCCCTCTGAGGAGGTGTGTGTTGGCCTTCATCATGTCCTGGCTGAAATTAGGGAGAAAAGAATCAGGGGGGAAAAAGAATAAAACCCAACGACCTGTTTTTATTTCTGCTGAAAATGTGACGCTTCGAATCAACACGTCGATGCAAAGACATTTTTCTCCTGATGTCTATAATCATTAGAGAAAACGTTCCCCAAGCCTTCGCTGTACAGAGTTCAGGGAAAACGACTTCTTCTGTTTTACTTCCTTTGTAAAATGAAATTGTGTTTTACAAAGAAGAAGAAACACGTCGCTGTTTTTGTATCTGCTATTAATTCTAATCTAAATGGAAAAAAGGGTTGTTTTTTATTCCTCCTGCCTGGAAACGATCATCAAAGCGCCATTCATCTTTTATTTTTGAATTTTAGTTACTGACATGAAAAAGAAATCACCACCGAGCTTAAACACGCCTTGATGTCGGACACTTTGTTTCCGTCCTTCTGTCTTCTTCAGAAAGTTCTGTGTTCAGGGTTCGGTGTTGAGGCTCCAGGCTACATGTGCTCACTTTGTTCTGTAAGGTCACACACTAACAGAGTTAGACCGGGACGAGAGCAGATCGTCGTGTCGCTGGTGTTTAAATGTAATCTAGGCTACGTTCGGTCGTTCCGCACACGAAGGCTTTCCCATTTAGGCCACTGAAACTGCTCTAAGCAGAAAAGCTGCACATCAATATTTAACGTTCTGTACAGTCCCGACAGTCGGAGCAAACTCACTACTAATGATATTTATTTAGCTCTATCATCTCTTTAACTGTCTGGTGATTGAAGAAGAGAGGAGGGCAGGATAAAAGAGGAAGAAAGAAACACAGATTGCAAATTGGGTCATAAAAACGACATGAATAACCTTGAGAGAGACTGCGGCATTCCTCCCTCCCTTTCCTGCTGCTTTTTAATTATATAGGTCAGTGGCACTGATCAATCAGGCCGCGCTTATTTATTTAATCCTCCTCCTTCTCCCAGGGAGATCGCTGCTCCAGAAACGGGCCGCCCGTGACTTCCGTTCTGCAGATAACCGCATTCCCAACTCCTTATCTGTGAGATATTGTACCGTGTAAGTCCCTTGTTATAGCCTCTGTATTTGCATCCTCTGTTCTCTAATTAGCCTGACTAGGATTTGTTCTTTGCTTTGCATAAAGATTGCAAACGTTATCACATTATTTGGCTGTTTCTTTTAGAAAGATCAACTGCAAAAAAAAATAAAAAAAAGGAAAGAAAATTAAAGTAAATGTGCTGCATGATAAAGTGCGTCGTTGCTTTTCCATAAGAGGGGGGATTGGAGGGGGGGGGGCAAAAAGAAACACATCAGTTCCTCCCAGCGCTTTA
>NC_062525.1:25980974-25995974 GCF_022655615.1 Tachysurus fulvidraco
TCAGATGAGATGATGTCCTTACGGTCGTACTCATACGTTTAGCCAAGTGAAGGAACACGTGATTTATATGAGCATGTCTGCTGCCTGATGTTTATTAGTGACCACAAGGCATTGCTCAGGCTGACCTTATTAAAGCCCTGTTTAATCAGCGCTTACTCGATTGCCAAACAAAAGCATTGCTGTCCTTCACCTCTTAAACCTGAGTGTATTCTCTTCACAAAGGAGGAGATTGAGGAAGCCAGATAAGCTGGGCTACATTACAAAGGCCGTCTCATTTAAATAAGCAGCGCAGCACGTGAGCGGCTCCTTGGCCCAGGCTGTAGGAACACCTGAGTCTGCAGCAGCTCGGCACGTTCATCTGGCCAGGAGATGAACCCCGGCCAGAATGTAGGACCTAAAATAACTTAGCGCAGTGTGATTGCAGATGGTTTCTCCGTTTCGCTGCAGCAGACCTTCATCTTCTGTTAATGTATTTATTAAAACCGTAACCTTCACTACACTAAGAATTCTTCAGCTGTCATGTTCATTTCTAGCAAAAAAAAGTCTGATTATAGAAGCAGGGAAAGTAAAGGAAATCTCAAGGGACTATTTGGACACAGAACGGGGTGGTGCAGCATCACAGGGCTTTTACTGAAGTAGCACGCCTGACTGTAATGGACTGACAAGCATAGGCTGATGTAAAAGTCTCACTCAGCATGTCCTCCTCTGTCCAAACACTGCTAGCGGGCGCTGGCACCACTATTAGGTTAAGCTCATGCTCGGAGATGTAATCAGTCATTCTGGGTCTGGTGGAGCTTGTTGAAAGCATGGGGAGGGGGAGGAGGAGGAGGATGAAGACCTGTTGCTCAGGCTACTTTTTCTTTCCAAGATATTTGTTATGCCTCACGTTAGAACCATTATTTCCTCAGTGAAATGGATTCCTGCAGCCTGCTATGTGCCTTTTTTCTGAAAATCAACCAATTATTTATCATTTATTATAATCTACAATAAAGGTCATCGCTCATTTCTGTTGTTTTGTACCATTTACCTTTCTTTTCCTCCGTCACTTTTCTCCTCACGCTCCCTCGTTTTTATAAAGGACGGTTTAAATGTAGACTTCCTGTTTTTTCTACAAGTTAATACCTGCATCACACGGAGCTGTCTAGCTGTCAATCAAAGTGCAGAACAAGAAGATTTTAAAGATCGAACCATGTCTGCGTCTTAAAAACATTTTTCTTTCATTAAAGCAAACACGCCACGGTCTAAGACCTTCTTTCATATTTATTTTTAGTAACATGGTAAAGGAAGGGAACCGTTGAAGCCCTATATGGCCAAGTGGAGGAAATTTATTCGGAATCCATTCCCTGACTTCACAGCAGGGACATTTTCATTCTTATCTCAACAGTCGAACATAAAAAAAAGTGCCCATATATAAACACACAAGTGAAACAGAGACGTCTGATATCAATTATTCTCTGGACCCTTAAAACAGGGGAATTATATACAGTCCACACGAGCCTAATTTTAGCCGTTTTACACAAACTAAATTGGGCCGTCGTGAGACCTGCTTATGGCTCGGAGAGCGTGCACAGGGAGCCGGGGGCATGGGAGGGGGTACAGATGACTTCAGAGGATTAGCTGCAAACAAGATAATTCATTGTGTGCATTATTATACCCTTATTATATAAACATGAAGTGAAACATTACAGTGGGAATCAGGTATTTGGCAGCTGCTCGCTATTTTGATTTGACCACGTGGAGCGAGCCGTTTTCCAGTTTTAGCAGCTGTAACATGTTTAAACTCTTTTGGTAATGGGATCTGAAGATTAATGTTCCCTCTGGGCTGCTGCTTAGCTCTGCCGCTGGCCTGCAGCCAAACCCCCAGCCAGCATAGTTCTTCTACATGCCTCCCCTGTACAGACCCTGTCTGAGCATGCTCCAGCTCCGAGAGGCCTGGGCGGCCCGCTGTTGGGTAAACACCCGGCCCAGAAAATAGAGGAAACAAATTCCTCTGGAGGAACCTTGCAGATTTCATAAAACAGTGAAAAGAAATAAGATGAAAGGAATGGGCAAGAGATCGCAGAAGTCAGAGGAAGAAGAGATCTAATAACAGAGAGCGCTCACATATTTAGTGCGTCTTTGGTCCTGTTGCGTTCCTACATGATGACATGTTAAGTGTTAATTAACAGTGGATAGCTGCGTGCTTCTGACCAGCTTTTACTAAACCAGATGATAAAAACTTTAAACTAGATGAGCAGACTGTTCTGTACATCACCAATTACCAGCTTCTTCATCAGCACAAGTCACGCTTCTATTGTGTCTGTTTGGGTTTAGCTGCAACCAAAAAGCTTTTAATTAGGATTACGTGTGTGTGTGTGTGTGTGTGTGTGTGTGTGTGTGTGTGTGTGTGTGTGTGTGTGTGTGTGTGTGTGTGTGTGTGTGTGTGTGTGTGTGTGTGTGTGTTATCTCCCATTTGGCCTCGCATTTTTTATTGAAGGAATTCTTTATTTGAAGGAATCTAAAAAGAGCTCAGATAAACACACACACACACACACACACACACACACACACACACACACACACACACACACACACACACACACGCACACACACATATCTAGCCAATATCAGCACAGTATGCTCAAATCTCAACCACGTCATATGCTAATTGGGGGTGTGCATAGGATTGGTCTTTTATTAGCTACACACAGCATCTACACCAAATCCATTCAGATGAGCAGACTGCCACATTTATAGCTTTGTATATTTACTTGATAATGAATATGCAGGAGTTTATTGGCATATATAAAGGCTTTATTGTCATATATCTGCGCCATAAAGAGAAAATCTTACTCTGTGAACCGTTCTATTATAATTTATATGGACACGAGGAAAGAACTAAAAAAGATAAAAGCCTTTAAAAATAAAGAAACAAACAAATATAAAGGACAAATAATGTGGGCTGCAGGAGATGTACATACACACACACACACACACACACACACACACACACACACATCACCACCTACAGATTACAGAGTGGAGTCACTGCGAATAGATTACTTTAGCATCAGTTATGTGATTTAGTAATAGTGAAAGTTAACCTGACTAAAGAGCAGGTTTTATATTTGCAGAAGCTTTTAGTATTAAGCCACAAGTTTGCACCTTTAAAAGCAACAGAATTCAGATAAAGTCTATTGCTCAGACGTACTATACGGAGATAACTCTCTATCTGAGTGACTCTCTGACCGCTGACGTTATGTACGTGTGTATGTAATGTATACGAACAAAATTCATCATTTACATTTTGTTCTTGTCTCTAGTTTGTACATGATGTAATTAACACAGTTACTGTTTGTAAATCACCCATATAACGTAGGTCTTATTTATTTATTTATTTATTTACACAACAAATGAATGTGTTATTTATTTTATAAGATTTTTATGATTATTAAGATTTTTATTATTATTAAGATTTATTATAAGATTTTAATAAATCAGCTTCTAAATGTTTTAATTATTCCTACTGTAGAAAAGATTGAACTGTTTAATGTAGTAAAAGAAACAGAGGAGGAAAGATTGCTGAGTTGTCTGTTAGACCGGGGCACTGATCTATCACCTTCCTTCTCTGCAGGCTAATCTTGCCCTATGAGAGGTATACGAAAGGAGAGGAGGACAAGCCACTACCCCCCATCAAGCCCCGAAAGCAAGAGGCCAGCACCCAGGAAGGGGGCAACAAGTCAAAGTTGCCATCCACAAAGCGCAACAAAGACGAACAAAATCCAAAGGGCTGGAATGAAAAGGACGCCTCGGCGAAAGTCCCCGAGTCGGTCAGTCTCCCATTCTGCCTCTGAACCCAGAGCTTCTCAAAAGCAACACTTTCCTTTGTACAACATGGCAAAACAAATAGGTGAAAAACATGAGCAGGCATTTCTGGCAGCCTGCCCTTTGGGTCCTTAACATATAAATTGTCAAATGCCTGTAAGAATGGCTCTGTCATGAGCATCTGGTTTTAACATCATTATTTAAGCTGATTTGGAGACATTGAACGCTTTGCTACGGCACGGTAAATCAAAATGGTATTTTCCTGCCTCAATGATTCCAGACCAATTTTTATGCTTTGCCTGATTCAGTTATATTCTTTATGTGAACGTGTGCTTGTGTGGAGAACACTGGGCTTTCTCTCTCTCTCCTACCCTCAGACTCACAAATCAAGTGAAGGAGAAAAGATCATGTCCATAATGCTGTTATTGACAAGACCTATTGTGCTGAGAGCGACGCTAAAGGGGGGGCGGGATCGGGAAACTCCTGCCGGCAGATCTGATTGGCCGATTCTCATATTTAAGTCCTTGTATAAACTGCAGGCTTAATATTATCCCTGAAAAGCAATAAATCCACGGTGATTTGCGAATGCCTGCTAAATGAAAAAAGAAAGAATAAAGTGGGAGTGAGAGACACTCTGTAAGGGGAATAAAAATTGTGTTGCTATTTTCACACAGATAACAAAATGATTACAGAGAGGATGAAAGAGCTGTTTGAATTTCTCTCTCGAAGTGTCATATTCCGACACATCTCAGAGCTGCTACACGGCACATATTCATTTCTGCTGTGCATGAAATGAGTAATCGGCTGTGGTGTGGAAACAAAGAGAGCTGTTGTAGGGCCTGACTGCTTTTCCAGTGGCATGCCTAGCTCATCTGTCTGGAATGTCGTGTAATTTAAAAGCCCTCCACAGATAATTGATTGTGCATCGTACAAGGGAGAAGATGAAATGGAATTCCGTGTTTGAGGCAGAGCCGGTGCAGAAGATGGGGGGAAAAATTAATATTTCAACCAAAGTTACACATCTGATATGTAGCAGAAATTCTGCGGGGCAGATGCCGGGATTTGTCTCTTGGCTCAAATGCCATTTGAATACAAATATAGGCTTTGCTGCTAGGGTAAGAATCAGAACGCTGTCTGTTAATTCTGCCTCCGTAAACAAAGACGATCGGGGCTTTTGATTGAAACGTACTCTGCTAAAAGGCAGTCACACCCCATTAGGACTGTGTAATCTTGGCTGCTAGTCGCTAGCCTCTTAAGACCGCCGTTCGACGTTGTATTAAGTGCATGTCAGAACATCGGCTTCAGGGCAACAGACTCGGCGATCCTGCAGGTCAGGGTTTCTCAGCATTACAGTGTTCAATACACACAAGTTTATTAGGAAAACCTGTATACCTGCACATTTATGGGATGTTTTAATCATGTGTCAGAGTCATGCAGTTACATGTTCACATAAAATATCAGAACAGGGAAAATATGATCTCAGTGACTGTGGCAAAAAGTGCTGATTATGCTTTACAAGGAAAAGTATTTTATTAATTAATTAATACATTTTTACATTTTTCCCTGAAGACATTTTTCTGTTAGTTTTCACTTGATCATTGTTGGCCGCCAAAATCACAATAAGGTGAAAAATGTCTGGAAAGGTTCGACTTGGTTTCGGGGGGTTTTTTTTCCTTCATAAAAGCCTACAGTTTTAACAAGGCGGTGTAAGGTGAATAGATGACGCAGCATTTCACCTGACTGAGGTCAAGCGTTTATGACATTTCCCCACTGACACTGGAGAAGAATAGAAGTGAGCTCTTATAGAAATGTTAGTCTTGGGAACAGCTGAAATTATAACTCTGACACTAGAATCTTTTGAAAGTCAGCAGCAGATCTGTTATGTGTCCCGAAGGGCGGATTTTAAGGGGATAATATAACATTGTCAATCTTATTAAGCCTAGGTTTTGTTGTAGATTATATTAGACCATCACCTACAGCAGCTTTTAATAATTAATACAGCTCATGTTGGTGCAAGGGCTGTGATGTTGTCCATTTGTAACATGCTGCATTATCTGTGGTACTGAACTCAAAACCAGATGGGCTGAACTAATTTTTCCTGAAGGGCGTCTTCCAAGAGATTGTTTAAAAGATTCTGCAAGTTACATTAACATACATGCACAGTGTAGCTGGAGTGTGTGCTACGGTTGTGTCCAGATAAGCACTAACTGTCTCTTTGTCTTCATCCATATTTGTGCCTACAGGCTGCAGAGGACATAAAGGACAAGGAGGAGCTCCAGGAAGATGTGATTGTGAAGCCAGAGGAACATCAGTTCCAGGTTTCAGCCCAGATTGATGGTGAGGCAAGGAGTCCGACCACAGACGATGGGGATGTGCAGCTGGTCCTCAACGAGGAGGAGAAGAAACCAGTGCTCAAGAAATCCTGGGATGGTGGTCCACATGAAGCAATCAAACATGCATCACTTCCACAGGATGGCATGCCACTCAAATCTGAGGATTCGGAGGTTTTTCCCATTGAACCATCCATGCCACTACGGCACTCCCACCCTCTTCCAAACTGTTACGCACAGGACCAATGGCAGCATGGGACAGCAGAATATAAAGCACCTCCATACACCCTGGGAAAAACAGAACAGGCTGGTGTAAAAGACAGCCAAAACCATGTAGGGTTGGTGCTACCCACCTTAAAGCAAAGATCTCTGCACCCCCACTCAGTACCAGAGATCCCAACAGAGAGGGCTGAACTCCCCACCAAGGAGGAGAGCTTCTGCTACAATCCACTTTTGTATCCTAGAGTCAACCCTGGTATCATGTCCCCCCTTGCTAAGAAGAAGATGCTGTCACAAGTGAGTGGCACAAGCTTGACCAACACTTACCCCTATGGTCCACCTCCCCCATTAGTCAACAAACAGGCATCAAGCAATAGTACAGAAGAAACAGCCTCTGAGCAACCAGGCGCCCAGGTCCCTTCCTCTACAGGTGAGGCAAGTGTCGTGATCAAGCGTCCATCTGTCATACAGCATGCTCAGAGTTTCAAGCTTCGAAGTAGTGAGGACAGAAGAACTGCTATTGAAACCTCACATAGAGAGGTGTGTGGTGAGAGGGAGATATACTCTTCTGAACAACCCCAGCATCAGCCACTACACCAGCCACAGTCAAGCCCTACAGGAGAGTCTTTCATTGTAAGAACCAGTCTTCATTCCAGTGTGGAGAAATCCAGTGAGGTACCTCGCCATGGGCAGGTACCGAGTTTTCTGGGTGAGTTCTGCTCCTCGCCTCACCTGCACAGCCTCTACCGACAGACAGAGCACCATCTAAGCAAGGAACAGCTAAGCAAATACCTAAATAGAGAGGTATACCCACGGGACTGTGAAACTGCACATAGTTTCCCTCAGAGTCAGCATCCTGACAGTCTGACTTACTCACCTCGTCTGAATCAGAAAGAAAAAGGCCCTCCTAGTGAAAAGGTGCCAGAGGAGCAACCGACAGATCTGAGCCTCCCAAAACCCTCTTCACACAAACTGCACCACTCCACCTCATCCCTCTGCAACCTTTCACATTCCATGATGCAGCAGGACATTAAAAACACTCCTCTTTTTCAGGCAGGTAGCAGTCAAAGTTCAAGCCTGGACTATCACCCCAGAGCCTGTCGAGTTCCTCCTATGACTGTGTCTACTCCAAAAAAGGTGGTTGAACCCCAGCTTAAAGCACACAGTGGCCGTGGAGAAGAGACTATTAGCTACAAGATAGATGAACTGGCACGGCCTATACTAGGAACCAAAAGTAGCCCACAAAATGTTGGTGCAGCACGGCCACTTAAACGGAATCTAGAGGAGTTGGAGAATGGACCCACAGAGAAGAAGATTCGGGCTGTGACCCCAATGCACTGCTCCACACCTAGAGACATGCAGGTAAAAGTGCGGACCCCAGAGCCTGACAGTGAACCCATGAAGCCGGCTGAGCCGGCACACGCGGTGCACATCAACAACTACGCTGCCGAGGGACACAAGTTTCCGATGCACTCCGCAATCTTCCCGGGATTGTATCCTGGGACATTTGTATCTCAGGTTCAGGACATGTGTGACAGCCTGGGCCCTCATGCCCCTCCTGGTTATTCGCATCCACTGCAGTACTTGAAGAACCAGGCTGTCATTTCGCCACTCATGCCCCAGTTCGCAATCCATTCCATAATGATGCAAAGACAGTTCTTGGCCCAGGCGGCCAATCCAGCCCACCTGTACCGGCACCCGATGGGGACTTCATACGGAGATATTCTCCATCACGGCCTTTACCCCATGACAGCCCTCAATCCCCAGCCAGCTTTCAGTACCCCACAGCTTTCCTCAGTTCATCCTAGCACCAAACTCTCTTAGAATGAACCAGACATTCCGCTAGCTGTAGTGGCCTTGCCCACACTCCTGACTCAAACCCAAATGGTCCCTATTCCCAATAAGCATGGCTATGCCATCGACTACACAGCTAGCGGCATTAGATGCTTTTATTTTAGGAGCGGTGTTTCTGTTATTTGTCCTTTTGCCACTCAAGTTTATGATTTGCACATTTCTTTGAACATGGGCCAGCTGAGCTGATTGTGTCTTGTTCTCAGAGTGCTGTTTGCAGGTATCAGTTGTCTAGTTTGAATAATGTTGCATTGGCAAGAGTATGTCCCAATGGAAGAGCAGGAACTCTCACTGAAGATCTGAGCGTCCAGTGCATCTAAACAAGTGACAAATCAGTGCAATCACAGTAATGCTGTTTCAATCAATCTGTAGAACTCTGATGTGAAACACTATTGATGACAAAATTTACAGGAGAAGCTGCCTGGTGAACTATTGTATGTTTGCATATTAATCCTTACTGTGCATCTTTTTTTATGTATCTGTGTGGTAGCTTAGTGTTTCAAGCCTGCAGGGGTTAAACTACTAAGATCTAAGTATTTCTCCATTTACAAGAACCACAAGAGATTTGAACATTGCAGTTGGTCGTATTATCCAGCTACATGTAAATAAAACTAACGAAGCTTTCCTCAAAAGAATCTTAACCTTCGACAATAAAATGTGATTTAGGTCTCACACGCTTTTCTGACCGCCCATCTGCTGGCATCCCCTTGAGTTCTTCTCACATTTAGCAAAGTTCTCACCCATATGCCAGGGCAAAGTGGAATGTGTTTGTAAAATGTAGGACCGAGGTGCTTGTACATAACCTTAGCTAACTGAAAACACTTTGTATTATAGTCACTGGCTACGTAAATGTCTGACTGCGCTGAACCACAAGTTCTATACTGGGATCAGATCACTTTGCTCAAGATGGGATGAAGCTTCAGGACTACTTTGCTATCAGAAAGTGGCTTTTGTCTTTGCAGACACACACTTGTGATCACAGTTTACTCAGAGCAGTTCTTTTTAAGAGTTTTACCAGAGATATACCAGGCTACACTCGGGGATGTGGGGGTGGTGTGGGGAACTTGGGAGCACTTACTGAAGCACACACAAAAGGCCTCTGCTGAAAGATGTTATAGCAGCGGATGTCAAAATTAGCTTAAAATATTCTGCAAAGAAGTGTTATGGCATCGATCACCAACAAGGTCTCATTTAAAAAAGGTTACAATTTCTTTGCACAGAGAATTTTGAAAACATACAAATACGATTTAAAGTGACACAATCTTCGTAGGATTTTTGTTTCTTTCTGTATTAGTAGCGGAAATTAAACTTAAAAGTTCAAGAAATGTATTTACTCCAGCTGTTTGGAGTAGCACTCAAGGTTGCTATGTAACATTTTTAATAAGAAATAAACCATTTTATAAGATGAAGACGTCTACACTTTTATCTATGTAATGCGTCCCATGATGAACACGGTGTACATTTCAAGCACAGACGCTAGACTCTAATTTACTTGTGCGGCCGAACGAATCGTGCACAGAAAAGGTTCGTTGTATTGTTACAATGAATATTTATAAAATGTACGTCGGTGTTGTTTTCTACGTGCTCTTCTATTCTGTGCTCTTTGTTCTTGCAAGATTTCTCAAACATTCTCTGAAGAATGGAGTTAAAACGCAACACAATTCATGTCCAGTTTAACGAAGATAAAAGTCTCAGATTTGCTGAAAAACAACGTCGTAATATCCAGGTTCTGAAAATCCTCATTTAAATGGAGAGAATAAACTTTTCTGCAGTTACTTTACAAGCCATCATTTTAATTGTGTATTGTGTAATTTGTCTTCAACCAGAAGAGTCTCTGCGAACATAATACCTGCTCTTCTGTCATACTAAATTGCACACATTTAGGTGTAATCCATGAATTTATAAGCATTCGCATAAATTCCACTCTACGTTTAAAGGTTTTTTCAGCAGAAATACCCCAAATTGGATATTAATTAAGGCCAAAAAGCCAAACCCAGACATTGTGTGCTATTTGGCTCATATGAAATATGCAATCTAATTCAATCAGCTTGAGCATCTTTCAAATGTGTCGTTTTTTTGGGGGAGTTTTGGTGAATCGGGGCTTCGGTGTAGCACATAGCACATAGCACATGGAAGACTGTTAAAGCTTTTTATTTTTAGAAGCATTCACAGGAACAGAAAGTCACCTCTGGCTTAGTATTGTACAAATTCACCCACACACCGGAGGAACCCTGTACCAGAGCACATCTGCTCTAGTTTACCATGTTCATTATAACTGTAATGAGCACTGGGAATTTCAAGGCCCCCATAATTAGAATGTTTGTCTGGAGCACTTAAAGTGTCTCTTTTCTGTGTTAAATTGTCACAACCAACTGCAATATAGAGGGGAGCCTTCAGACCTTCAGACCTTGGCTGTTCAGGTCCTAACTCTTCTAACTGTGCCGTGTATAGCGCCTTCCCTGTTTGCTGTGGGGACTGTGGAAGTCCACTGCCCTGGGTAAACAGTAAGCTGATTTTAAAGGAGGCCATGAGCAAATTACAGGGACATTAACTACGTGTTCACATTTCCAGATTGGTTTCCTTCGAATATTAAATGAAATTGTGTTACTGAGTGTTTTTTTTTTTCTTTCACTTATCTTAATTAAACAATATACTTACTTTAGATCACACCATACCAAACTGGTTATGTCATGTTTTAATAAGAACCACATGGACAGGCCACAGCAAATATAGTGAAATTAATAATGATGCCTTTGATATTTCAGGAGAACGGCAAACAGAGACTTAATTACTGTGTGTGTGTGTGTGTGTGTGTGTGTGTGTGTGTGTGTGTGTGTGTGTGTGTGTGTGTGTGTGTGTGTGTGTGTGTGTGTGTGTGTGTGTGTGTGTGGGAACTACTGCACATGTCTTTCACAATCATGTACGATTTGACCGATTATCCGAGGATGTAAACCAGAGGTGTCCAAACTTACCCTCACGGCCGGTGTGGTGCAGGTCTTCATTCTAACCAAGCAGAAGCCACACCAGAGTTTATTAAAAGCCAAGAGCAACTGAATAAACAGGTGGAATCAGGTGTGGCTTCCTGCACCCACACCAGCCCTCTGTGAATAAGTTTGGACACCCTTGATGTATAAGAACTTTAGTGATCATAAACAAACTAGTGAGCAAATAGCAGTGATGTTATAAATGTCTCACTTCCATAACCACCCTGAGGAGGAGATTGTAGCCTTTTTGTAAATCTTATAAATAAAATATTCCAGTGTTTGTAAAATCTTACAAGGGACACCAGGCATGACGAACAAGTGAAGCCATAAAGGCATAAATAGTCACCACATGACACACAAATATGTCAATCACTCGATTTACAGCTTGTGCATTGGCCTCAAAATATCCCAGGAAGGAGGCCATTTTTTAATAAGGGGGATCTCATTTGTGCTTTAAATGACTATATAGCACTTTTACAGCAGACCTGAATAGATATCTAACCGGCTTAGCATTGTAAACAATCATGCTAACTGTTAACACAGATGCTGATCAACACGAGTGGGCTTTGGTTATATTTGCACAGAAAATAAACTTAAACAAGAAACAATTTTCTACATGTTGAAAATGACATTCGTACCTTAATCCGACTTTAATTACAAATCCTTTATACAATAATCGAATGCAATGTGATGGAGTTGCACTGAGCTACGGCAGAAACACACCTCAGGTAATTAACCATCACTGAGACTTTGGAAGCTGATCTGAGATGAGGAGGTCGGTGAGCTGGATAAAAAAAGTCACTAATGCATAACAGAACATCGTAGAAAATAAGTATTAGGTGTTAGTTTTCATGTTAATTAGAATATTTCGTGATAATTATCATTCAGAAAGGATTTTACTTTAGTAGCATTTTTATATTGTTGTGTTCCATAACCTTGCAAAGGATTGTTCTTCAAACCCCTGAAATAGGTCTATATATATTTTGCTCACACACACACACACACACACACACACACACACACACACACACACACACACACACACACACACACACATACAAGCTGACTATAAACCTTGTGAAGAAATATTCACTGAAAAGGAGTTGTTTTTTAAGTGAGCATACAGAGTTTGAGTAAACAGGGACGTCACTGCAGACCCACATCTCGGACCTGCACTAGGGCCCAGAACTAATAAGCAGTTTTATCATCACCTGGTGTGCGTCTGTTAGACAATCAGCATACCATATCTGACTTATTTACTAAACTCAATAAACTCTTCAACCTGTATCACTGCATTTAATCCATGTTCCTCTAAATCTATGTGGACGCCTGACCAATCACGTTCATACATAACGTCACATTACAGATTTATAGTTATAACATTCTCCAGTCTTCTGTGAAGGTTTTCCACTAGAGTCAGAGTGTGACTGTGTGGATCTGTGTTCATTCAGCTACAAGAACATTAATGAGATCAGATACTGATGTCAGCTGAGGAGGTCTGGGGTTCAGGTCTGGGTTGGGGTTGATGTCAGGGCTCTGCAGAACATGAGATCTTCCATTCTATAGTTGGCCTGCTGTCCTCATGTAGCTGATGTGTGCACATAGACATTGTGGTGCTGTTCAGGTTCGGACCGCCAAGATCCAAAAAGAAAAATAAGTGTAGTGGGACTAAGAGCTAAATAATCATGAGGCAGCATTTAAGCGGCAGTCTAGTTGTTATTTAGAAGTGTCTTAGAAGGTTTTCTGACTCTCTGAAATAAAAATGACTTATTTATTTATTTATTTATTTATTTATTATTAATTTTTTTTTAAATTTATTTATTTATTTATTTAGTGAATTAAAAAAAAAAAAAAAACAGTTGAAAGCTGAAGATAATGCTCAGTCCCCCCCTGTAGGCAGTTTTAAACCAAACAAGCAGAGACATTGAGTAGCAGCGACATCTACAGACTGAGATAAGACATTACAGATTACAGAACTGCAGACATCAGCTTGGAAACTTCACACTGCACTGCCTCTGGGGAAAAACAGACAGCAAAGGCAAGTCCAAAAGCAGCATAAATTCAGCCAGTGAAGTCATTCATTAACTGCGGTATGATTGTATCAGCATGTTTGTGGAGGCTGGTGGGAGGAAAGGAGTTGGATGAAAACATTCAAAACAACCACAGCATGTTTTGTGAGAAGCAACTGAATTTTATTACATTGCTATGGTTACAATGCAATCATTACGATTTACAGAGCTCAAACAAGACATTTGTGGCAGAATAAAGTTAAGAAGCTGTGTTGTACTGCATTGGCTGGAACCAGGTTTTTAGCGTGTGAAGCAGACCTTCTGAAGGCCCCAGAGGATTTGGCCTTTACTAGTGAGCATTTGTCCAACATGGGCCTGGTACAGAACACAGTATTTGTAGACACACAACTGCAGATTGTGACACACTATTGTGTTTTTGCCTGATGACCCAGTGCTCACATTAGGCCTGCACTCAGCAGCTGTGCTCTAATAATCTGCTGGCTTGTGCAATACTGCACCAACTATTCATTATCAGCACTGCATGCTTTGCCATACTATATAATTTCATCTCCCGATTGTCTTTATTCAGTGTTAATTTCTCCAGTCGTAGAGAAAAACGAGGCAACTTTGGCTTCTGGAGTGTACTACAATGTTTTATCTAAAGAGCTCTGTTAAGCTGAATGGGGCTGAACGTATGTGTGGATAAAAATGATACAGAGCAGCTGCTGCTATCAAGATGTTTAAATCAGGCAAAAAAAAATGTAAAACCATAAAGAGCGTCAAAATCCCAAACGCAGACTGTTATTAAAAGCCACCTATTAGCCCGATTTAGCCATGCCAGTAAAAGTGCAACTTCACCACGATGGCTTGGCTCGTGCAAAAGTAAAAGTATGTTTTCTAATGAAGAGCCTGTACGGAGTGGAAGGCATTCGGCGAATACTAACTCGCAGAACCACAGGAAAACCGCCAGGCAGGAAAAATAAGCTCATGGGGAATGCCAGATGTATTTTGCACAAAAATAGCCAAGACTTTAACAAGGCCAGTAAATCTATCAAAGAGAATTTGGGGCCCAGGGAATATGACATTCATACTGCAAATGGCTTTGTTTTGTTTTCCTATTCTCTCAAAAATGATAAATGTCGCCTTCATGTTGTCTTTTATGCTAAAACATGTGATAAGACTGACTTTAAAGAGGGATTGTAAAAGTATTAAAGTAAATGAAATATACTCAGTGTTTTCTATGATGATGGGTCTTGTTTTAATGCAGTCTTGCAGAAGAAGATATTTAAATATGAGTTCATAATTAAATACATATTGATAGACATTGCTTACATCTTGTGCATATTATGATGTTGTCAGAGAAACAGCCAATCACAATCCTATTATTATAATATTTATTATTATTATTATTATTGTTGTTGTTGTTGTTGTTATATTTATTATTAATATATTTATTATTATTATATTTAAAATAATAATAATAATAAATATAATAATTATAATAATTATTATTATATTTTGCATATTTAATATGGTTGTTGTTATATTATTATTATTATTATTATTATTATTATTATTTTAAATTATTATTATTAGTAGTAGTAGTAGTAGTATTAATTATTATTTTTATTATTACTATTGTTATTATTATTATCATTTTTATTGTTGTTATTATTATTATTATTATTATTATTATTATTATTATTATTATTATTATTATTATTATTAGATAGCTAAAGCTGTCAGGTTTTGGCTATAAACTCCCTTTTTTAAGACTCTCTGGTGTGTTTGAGTAAGCTGTGC
>NC_062525.1:26000974-26040974 GCF_022655615.1 Tachysurus fulvidraco
CCTGCCTCGATGCCCGATGACGCCTGAGATGAGTGAGTGAGTGTGTAAAGTAATATATAGATATTTCGGTAGCATTTTACAAACAATTTCTCAGAATGTCATTTTTTTAATCCTTCAGTTACATGAGCCATGACACATAAATGCCACATATAGAAAGTTTGCTGCGTGTTCTACACTGCCTACATTTACATTTAGTGGATTTGCAGACGTCGAGTGACTTTGAGGTGCTTTGAAGCCTCTATAAAGGACCAGATCCTGATACTGGATCACTAGGTCATGGACTAAGAATAACAACAGTGTAAAAAAATCTCTGTTTGGAAGGAATATAGTAAGAAAAAAAAACACCCAGCAAATGAAAGTGCTAACTGAAGTACGTCAGGAACAGTGATTTATTCCAATGTACTCAAATAAATTCTCAATTATTGGAAAATAATTTCAGAAGACTTTCCTGTGAAGTGCTGCAGCTTATATACGTGTTCTCTTTCGTCTGTTTTCTGCTCAATAATTCTGTCTGGATGCAGACGGCTCTACGGTGTCACACTATTGTAACATCAAGGAAAAAACAACAGAAAATCAGTTTTTCCTGCTATATTTAGCCATCTCTCTCTCTCCCTCTCTCTCTCTCTCTCTCTCTCTCTCTCTCTCTCTCTCTCTCTCTCTCTCTCTCTCTCTCTCTCTCTCTCTCTCTCTCTCTCAGTGTTTTAGATCAGAATGCTGATATGTGGGACGTTTGGTCCAAATATCTGTCAAACTGATAAAAACTTTGATAATTCAGTCACAGGTGTTGGCTTTGAATCTATTGTAAACTTACCCTTGAATCTGATCTGACTGGATCTACCAGCTTTTTAGGATACACACACACACACACACACACACACACACACACACACACACACACACACACACACACGCTCACACACACACACACGCTCACACACACTCACACACACTCACACACACACTAACCCTAACACACACACACTCACACACACACACACACACACACACACACACACACACACACACACACGCTCACACACACACACACGCTCACACACACTCACACACTCACACACACTCACACACACACTAACCCTAACACACACACACTCACACACACACACACACACACACACACACACACACACACACACACACACACACACACAAAAATAATTCTGCTTATAATTTGATTTTCTTATACAGTAAGGACTCAATATGTGAAACCACACAGATTTAAAAGCTAATAGACCGAATGATGGAATGTTAAACAGAGTTATCGACTTGACTTCATAAAACATTCCTCCATCTGGTTCCACTTCAGAAATGATATGAAACTACAAATGGGGTGTGAGTGACATTTAAAAGTCAAACATGGCAATGTAACGTGGGAATGAAAGCTGCTTCTAATACAGGTTTGCAGACTGTAGCAGGCCGATCGCACCCGATAAAAAACAACGTTTCCTCCGAACAAGACGAACAACCCTTATATAGTGTATCTGACCCTCTGTAAAAGAAAAATGTTCTGTTGTTGTAAAGTTTTCCATGCAGTAATGTGGACTGACATACGGTACCAATCATGAGGACTCCCAAAGGGCACTGGGTGGAGGGGGATGGAGGGGGTTGAGGGAGGAGGGGGGGGGATGCTTTTCATAATCTAAAACACTGAAACAGAGACAGTGTAGTACAGCGGTGGGACGGACTGTAAGGAAATCCGAGACTGGGAAATGTGTCGGAATGGATCGTGGTATTCTGGAAGCATAAATAATGTCACAGCCCACTTCTGCTTTTGTAACCAGATTCCCAAAGCATCTAAATGCAGCTTTTTTTCTGTCAGGGATCTCCCAGGGGACAACATGGTGAAATTAGAGTCACTGGTCATAAAGGGTATTATAGACTGTTCTCTCTCTCTTACACACACACACACACACACACACACACACACATATTTGACTCGTTGTGAGAACCTCCTATAGACGTAGTTATTAACAGAGCTAATTACATGTGAATCGAATCCTCACCAGAACCTCAGAAACCAAAAGGAAACTCTTTAATTTTTTAAAATAAAATCTTTATTTACCTAACGAAGACCAGCCATAAGATCAACACCATCAGATATTCCTGCCCCATGGGGATATTTGATATAAACACACACACACACACACATACACACACACACACACTGTATATAGTAATTTTCCTGTCTAATGTCACATTATCTAAAACACAGCACTGAATTATCTGAACGTTTCTCGCTGTCGTCTAAATCACGTTAAGTACGATATTCTGTATGTGATCTATCAGTACATGCAGCATTCTGCAGAGTTATGTCATTCCCCTTCACTGCAGTCTGCCAGCACGGACGTAGCAGTCGGATATTAAACACAGCATGCAGCAGTCACGCTGTAAGGCATTGTTCACTATACACTTGATATTGACAGCAGTATTAGACGTAAACATGTGGAACAATTTGAATAAAATGCTCATATGTGGACTCGAGGGGAAAAAAACAACAGTGCACAATTACTGTTATTTGAGTAATTCCCCTTAAGGGCTTGGGCTTTGGCTCTGGATCTGATGCATGTGGTCTGGAAAGCGTTCTCCACTCACTCCCTTGAATTTATGGAAAAAAAGTCAAGCAGCCAAAAACACTTATTCTTTGTTATTACTTCGCCTTTCATCCAAGCGTCTGTTTGCCCCTCCGACCCAAACCCACCCACCCCCCAAAAAGAAAAAAATCCCTGTTCTTTATTATGGACTGCAGGAAAGAGGGAAAATATTGTTTGTTTGTTTTTCCTCTCTTTTTTCCCATCCTTCGTCAGGTTTTCAGGTGACCCTGTGCCTGAGCTTCATTTTGGTTATTGGGTTTGTTTTGGAAATCTCTCCTGATAATTAGGTCACGCTTTGTTAGACATGTTTCAGGCTTGCAGTATTATTTGTCTTGTGTTGGCGTGTATTATGGCTTGTGGTTCGCTGGAAATGAAAACATCGTTCCACTTATTAGCTTTATGTCAGGACTGTTCTTTTTCCCCCCAAATATTTTCAAAGTACCAGACTGATTAGTTTTCTTCTGCTCCCCATCATATCTATGTGCAGGTAAAGCTGTCTGTTTGAAGTGAGCCAGCAAAAGGAAATGGAAAAAAAACCCAGAGTGAGTCACGGCACGGCTCTTTTACAAGCTGCTCATTCAGCAGCACCGGACGTGAAGTGTTTTCCCACACTGTACATCACAATGCCAGCTTTTATCACGCCTGCCTTTGAACGTGGAGTAGATAGAGGCACAGAGAGCTGAGGTACACCGCCGGACATTTCTCAAGGTTCCTGTACCTTATAAAGAGGGTCACTTTCAAAGAAATGGATTTCTAAAAACTTTCACTCGAGTGGTCATGGTGTCACATCCCCAGCCTTTTTATTTATTTATTTATTTGAACAGACACAAGGGCAGAATGAGAGGGAAAGAAGGTCCTTGTCTACAGATGAATATAACAGAAATGGCATTGACCGAGGCCTGCTGGAAATGTCATGACTTAATGAGAGTGTTGTTAGTTTGTGCTCTTTCATATTGGCTTGGCCGGACATCTGAGGAGGCCGCAGCACCATCTGAGCCTTTCTGTCTTTGCTTACTCCACAATACTGAATGAGTGTTGGAATAAATAGCACTCTTTTGCTCCATGCTCCGTTCCCCACCTCCCCGCCTCTTTTTGCCCTCTGCCTCACATCACTGTTAACTGCTTTTACAGATATGATCATAAGCCTATATGATGGTAGCAGAAGGTTATGAGTTCAAACCCCAGGACTGTAATAGAAACAAACCCCATAGTCTCTATTGAGTCCTTAATGAGACTTTTTTCCCCTTGAACTGGATTGTCCAAAAATGTCCTGCTCACTGCCACTTACACACACTACACTACACTACACACACCAACAGAAACCTGAAGACAGAAACTCTATGAATCTGCTCTGTCTGAACACATGTTTTATTAGACCCTGAAGGCTCATGGCTGTGGGTTTGAGGGCGGCGTTGGTAGGCAGGCTGCGGGGATCTCGTACGGACTCCGTCAGGTTCCCACAGCAGTTAAACAAACCACAAAGTGCAGATTTACTCTCAGCTCCAGGAATGTCACCTTTTACACCGGCAATGCTGAATAATGCAAACTGCTTTATTTCTATTGACACTGAGATGAACGGATTTCAATTTCTTTTTTGTTTTATAATCCTTCTTAACTTCCGCTCTAAGTGTTGACCTACAGATGGATTCTTAAGCATTTTAAAGACACCGTATCAGGACTGAACAGGTTCTGACTCGTGTTCCCGGCTGCCTGCATGCGGGTGCCATAAATCACATCATTGCAATGTTCATATAATTAGGATGGAAGCTGTGATGGCAGGTCACGCTGCAGACTCTGTGTATGCCTTTACTAAACGCTTCACTGCTCAGGTCCATGTGACTGGGTGTGGCTCTTATTTAATGCCATTTGACCAAGTTACAATTCATTTTCCAAAAAGCCTTTATGAAAAAAAAATCCATCCAGAACCTTTCATTATGTTTTGAGCTGCTTCCAATGGTGCATTCATGGTGCAGCATGTTTCAGCATTAGATATTTATAGTGTTAAAGATAACATGACCCATGACAAAGATAATTACTGCTTCTGGAACACTGAGTGCTTTCCTTCTGGCTATAAAAAAAACAAAAGAATACAGGAACCGAGGAGACCATCGAGGACAGATTGCCAAAACAAGGTGTGTATGAGCTGAATGACATCCTGTGGGTGAATCACAACTAATTACAGTTGGATTGCAATAATGTCTATGTGTTTGTTTTTGCCCTATTAATCTTCTAGTATGACTAAAATAGATTAAATGATTAAAGCACTCCTGAAAAATGCATTCAGTGGAAACAACACAGTTACTTCTGGTGTAAATGACTTCTGTCTACTGTATAATCTGAACGTTTCCTGCAGTAATGGCAAAAAGAATAATTATATTAAATATAATGAAAAATAAAGCATTCACAGTCATTTTACGTAGATTTTCTCTTCTTTGTAGTAACCAGTAGGTGTCGCTATAAAGTCATTTATAATGTCATCTAGAATGAATCATAATGTGTGTTATGTCCAGAGTCTGGAGCTTTAACACACATTTACACCCTTACAGCCTTTAAGCCTTCTTTATTTACTACTTTATAAAACTCCTTAAAGGTTTTTAAACTGTAAAACAGAGTCTTTGGCTGTTAGAAAAGAAAACTAAAAGGAAACAACTTTACAAACTAAGAACCATTTTTTAAAACTTTGAAAGAGATTTTAAGATTCTTGATCAGGGAAACTTTTAATCTTAAACAGTACTCAGTTTGTTCACGTCTTTCTTATAAAGTGCAAAAGTCAAAGTGCCTTGTATTATTTTATTTGCTCTGCACTTTAAACTTTTGCTTCTCAGAGCGACGTCCTGAATCTCTCTGGTGTTCAGTCATCAAACAGACATCAGGTCTCCAACTATGTCCAAATGTCTGATCTAAAGAGACGCTTCATTTTATAACTAGTGTGAAAGATTCTGGGGTCAAATCTGTATCTGGCATCAGTAACTAGTTTTAAAATCATTTTTAATCATTCAAAATAATCATTTTCATAAATACTGTTGATCTGGATGCAATAACTTGTTCTCTGTGTCTAGTCCATGGACTTAAAATTACTTTTCAATGTACTGTGGCAACAAAACCTACTCTCAGGGATCAATGACGTGTTTTATTTATCGATCTCCTTTCATACTAACTGATTCGTCTCTGAGATGGTCCGAGATCCTCTGCTTCAGCTCATTAAATACGAGTGAAAATCTTGTTTTGCATGAAACTGATATTGAGTTGGTTTCAGGACACTTTCGTGTCTCTATACTCCATGTTATTTAAGACAAAAGGACAAGTCGACCTTCAGCCCTGAGATTGCAAAACCTTCCAGTGTTATCAGAATGTATGCATTAACACTAAGCTCCAGACTGGACGTGATAAGCGCTGCTGAGGGAGCGATCAGGCTAATGGGACAGTCACCGTGAGTAACCTTGATCCACAAAGCCTGTGAGCTTATCTGCTGCTCATGAAGCACACGGGTGACACACGTGCCCTGTTCATTTGACCCATTACTGAGGAGTGGGAGGTGTGAGTGAAACCAAAGACGACAGTAAAGGTGCCGTTTGTTCCTGTATTCCTTCTTCTTTAATCATGCTGCTTTATTCAGGTCAGGATTGCAGTGAATGTCCCAGGAAAACTCTGCATGAGCTGGGAATACACCATACGGACACTATACACTCCCATTCACACCTACAGAGTCACCATTCCACCTTCTGGGATGTTTCTGAAAGGTGGGAGAAAATCAGAGGAATAAAATGACCAAAAAAAATTAGTCCCACTGTCTGTGATGAGAGGGGGGGCATGGTGGCTTAATGGTTAGCACGTTCACCTCACACCTCCAGGGCTGGGAGTTCGATTCCCACCTCCACCTTGTGTGTGTGGAGTTTGCATGTTCTCCCCGTGCCTCGGGGGTTTCCTCCGGGTACTCCGGTTTCCTCCCCCGGTCCAAAGACATGCATGGTAGGTTGATTGGCATCTCTGGAAAATTGTCTGTAGTGTGTGTGTGTGTGTGTGTGAATGAGAGTGTGTGTGTGCCCTGTGATGGGTTGGCACTCCGTCCAGGGTGTATCCTGCCTCGATGCCCGATGATGCCTGAGATAGGCACAGGCTCCCCGTGACCCGAGAAGTTCAGATAAAGCGGTAGAACATGAGTGAGTGAGTGTCTGTGATGAAGTCTGAAATCTGAAGCAGTGAGAAAATCAAAGCTGAATTTCAGTGACTGAGCTCTTAAAACTCTTTAAACTCTTAAAACTCTTTAAACTCTTTAAACTCTTTAAACTCTTTAAACTCTGTGTCTTTTCTGTTGTTGTTCTGCTGCACATTCAGGTGATGGATGTTGGTCTTGTGTGTCTCTGTAGTCTGCCACACGATTGCACGTTTCACAAGTGAACATTTTTTTCCTTTTCAGCAAGTTATTAAAAAAAAATTGTTTTCCACCAAAGGATTTCAGATGGTGGAGGTTTTTCCTGCATTTACAGAAAGCTCAGCATTTAACTATTCAATTAAAAAAAAAAATTATGTATTAATCTAAACATTTTATTATTTGATATAAATACAAATGATAAATATATTTAGAAAAAATGATCACAGAAAAAAGGCTGAATAATAATAATATGTAAAAAAGTTTTTAATATGAGAAAACTGACTCTAAGTGTATTAGTATTAAATATTACTATTAGTAGCATAATTATTAGTATAAAATTATTATTTTATTTAACAAAAATGACTGAATGACAATGTTGAACTCTTTAGGGACTCTTTAAAGTATAAATCTAATACTGAAACCTATAATACTGGTCTAAACTCCAGAACATGGAGATCTTACCATGAATATGATCATAATTTAATAGATCTTTTGTTAATAATGTTAATATTAGCTTAATTAAAAGGACAAATAAGTTTGCAATTATAAAGATTTTACTCTTAATAAAATGTAAAGTTGGTGACATTCTGCAGTTTCATTTCACTGCACAAAAACACACATGTAGGTGGATCAGCTCGACTAAACTGATCTCAGGTCTGCTGAAGCGTGAGCGTGATGCCTTCTGACAGACCGGTGTCTCAGCCCTGGGTGTGTTCCTGCCATCCATCCTGCGTTCCTGCAGTATACGCTCCGGATCCACCACGAGCCAGAGCTGAGATTAAAACACATGAAGATAAAGGAATGAATAAATGACATCTGATAAGAGAGTTAAAGTAAATAATGAGAATTTAATAATAACTGCCTGCAGTGGAAATTCTGTATGAACACATGGCATGGAATAAGATCACGTCTTTGGTGTCTCATGCAAGAAAAGATTCTGAGCTTCCTTTTTTATAACAACTTCCTCTTTATATTGTATGATGTTCAGAGCTGTTATGTGAATGCAGTAACTATCTCCAGTGTACAGCTTCATCTCAGACAATTCAGGGCTGTGACACTCTGTACACCTGAGCAGTGAGTAGTACGACTAAACACCTGAGACACTTACTGACAAACTATAACTCTTTATACATGTATTAGTCGCATGTATAATTGTTGATATAACTGCAAATATATGAGACATTAATATAAAACAGGATGATGTTAATTTTCTGAATAGAAGACAGATGATTAAAATAATAATGCTGTTAAATATTATGACTCTCATTCCAAGCTTATTAGTTTAAGTGTTTTTTTTTAGGGTTTAATGGCCTGAGCTGTTAAACATGATAGGCCTACAGCAGATAAGGCTCTGGGTTACCGACCAGAAGGTTGTGAGTTCAAGCTCCAACACTGCAAACTGTCTGTTCAGGGGTCTTGAGCGAGGTCCTTAACCCTGAATTGCACATGTGATAGGAATACTGCCTTTTATTTCTCCTACTAAGGAAAGCCAGAGATATCATACATTTCATACTTATTTCCCCATCTGCTTCATGCTGTATTAAATACTGGAATAAAAACATATTTTTTTTGCTGAACATGGGTCACATTACGCTGTCATATAAATGAACACTGAGTTTTGTGGGGTGGAGGCTCAGTACATTTGAGTTCTAATCCTTCTGTAATGGATCAAAATATTCATCTTTAAAATGTTTTCAACACATATATACTGTGTATATATATATATATATATATATATATATATATATATATATATATATATATATATATATATATATATATATATATATAAATATAAATATATACTCTGGCCTATACTTAAACAGTGTAGACTACAATATAGGTTGTTCACAGTTGTGACCAGAAGGTGGCGCTACTTGATAACATTATAAGGTAAAACACAGTCTTGCTGCTTCATATATAATATCAGCACCTCTGGATCTGTATAAAGAACGTTTAGACCATTAAAAGTCTTGTACTAGATTTATATGTCTGTTGTTATTGGAAATAAAATTGTCAAATTGTGAAATGTTCCGATGTTAAAAATAATAACAATAATAAAATATAATAATTATCAAAATTAGTAGATTAAAGCTTGCAGTTATATTCTGTGTTTATTCACATAATCTTACAATTTATATTTACACTATTATATGGCCTTCAAACCAGCTCCAGACTCACACACACACACACACACACACACACACACACACACACACTCACGCACACACACACTCTCTCACACACACACACTCACACACTCACACACACACTCACACACACACTCTCTCTCACACACACACACTCACACACTCACACACTCACACACACACACACACACACACACACACACACACACACACACACACACACACACACACACACACACACACACACACACACACACACACACACACACACACACACACACACACACACACACTTACACTTACTTCACATTAGCACAAGCTCCTTTAAAACACTCAGTGATTTATTCCTTCATAATCACTGTTCTGCTGATCATCAGCTCCTTCTTATTTACTTTACCAAATTGTTGAGCCCTTGCTGAGTCCCAGCTTTATGAAGTTTTTCCCGGTTGCATTTTTAACCTTTACAAAAAAAAAAAATCAGGTAAAGACAATAAAGAAACAAACTACAGAAATCCCTGTGTGCCATACTGATATCAGTCTCCCTCATTTGCATAAAAAATACACATGAAATAAATTACTAGCATTATTAGACAAGTTTATTGTGTTCTCTACATCTTTACACTGTAGAGCTAGCATGCTAATGGCAGGACCCTGTTGTTAGCCTGTCATTAACCTCACTAGTACTTCACGGCACAGTGTGAGCCGAACAAGCAGGCCTACAGATCAGTCACGTTTTCTGTACAAGAGCCCTCTGAAGCTCATACGCTGTTCTCAGAACTGTCCTTAAGTCCCTTTGAGGATTCTACGTCAAGCACACACTCCTACGATAGCCCATTGTGAGCTCATGTTTTCCGTCAGGAAACCGAACGCACCCATCTCATCTGTGAAGAGGCCCTCAGATAATTAGCACTAGCATGGCTAACTGAAGCCTGGTGAAAAGGACAGGCATTCATCGACATTAGGTACAACGTCTGTTGTACGCTGATCCCTGACCGAAGACCAGCAGTATCAAGTCTTCATAACACTGTGCTAATGAGGCAAACGTTTGATGAGCACCTGAAGCGGCTGTAGCTTCGTCTGTCTTCCAGCTCTGATAGCCAATTAGTGTGGATGTAAATTCTTGTGATCAGTATCTATGGGATTTGTGAGCAGTTGTCAGATAAACCAGAGCTTATAGGACTTAAACATCTTTATGTACCCGAGTTGTAACCAGGATCAAACTGTAGTAATGCTAGTGCTGTTAATGCAGCTGTTCAATTATAGAATAAAAGTCCTGTACATCAGATTACACTTTGTTCAGCTAACATTGTAGGTGAAGTGAATCGCTCCTGAACAACCAGATTTAGGAAATCAACAGTATATTAAATATACTCCATAAGTGACATGACGTGACATACGGCTAAGTACGGTGACCCATACTGCATTTAACCCATCCAAAGAGCACACACAACAGTGAACACACACACTGTGAACACACACACCCGGAGCAGAGGGCAGACATTTATGCTGGTCAAGGGCACCTGTCGTGGCCGGCCCGAGACTCGAACCCATAACCTTAGGTTTAGGAGTCAGACTCTCTAACCATTAGGCCACGACTTAAATGTTTTTTCATTAAATATTTCTAACACTCTCAACACACAATGTGTTTAATCTCACAAGTAGCTTCTGTAATCTTTTTTTCAATATACATTTAAAACATATAAAATAACTAAATCCTTTTTTTTTGTAAAAGTCTCAAACAGATGCATAAACAGTTCGTTTCTAGTTTGTTTGTAGTTTGTTCCTTTCTGCCACTGAAAGTGGAATAGCAGTTGTACTGGGGTCAGTACTGAGTGCTGGATTATGTCTCGCTCTAAACACTTACTGACCTCAGACGTACAGTGTACAGAGTTAGAGTACAGTAAAGAGTTAAACACTAAACCTTCATTTTTATTGTATTGCCTAGAACACATCACTACTGATGTTGAATATCTCCTGAAATACATTTTCATAAAAAAAAAAATCTTGATTTTTAAATCGTCACCTACCGATTCCCACCAACAGGTCAGCTGTAATCATTCAACAACCACCAAACAGGACGAGTGCAGACTAACAACAAGACACACAAACCCATCCAGTGCATCATTTCAAATTACTATTCAGATTAATAATAACCTAAATACCCCACTGAGTAGAAAGTGCCGCCTGCCCTCGTCCACATGCAGGAGCTCACAGACACCCACAATTACCCACATTGATGTGATTGACAGGCGAGCGAGAGTATGCCGTCACTCCACCCAGACAGAGAGGTCTAACTATCTTGTCTTTCAGCACACATGAGCACATGTTGGTGTTGTTTGGGGTTGAATGATGATCGTTGTCTTACTTATTTTTCCTTTTGACGAGTTATTAACGGATAATTGAGCTCTCTGGAGAAGTGAAAGCTCCAGTTTGCTGCTTAGTCCCATTTTGTAGTTACTTAATTGACTACGGCTAAAAATGGCAGCGAACATAATGTTATAAATGAGCTAGTTAGCCTTATACAATTTGGCTATAAGACATTCGTTACGTTCACAATCGCATATGGAACACAATGACGTGTTTTATGTGTCATAAAAAATAGAATAAAAATAGACACATAAAAGCACTACAATAAAAGTAGAATATAATTACACAAATATATAGAAAATATATAGAAAATATAAAATACATGAATGCAGATTCACTGACAGAATATTATGACTAGTATGAATAAAGTGCCGATGTGTGTAATTGTAGTGCAATACATGCTGTGTAAAAAAGTCTGGTTCAGGAGGAAGATGTTGTTCACTCCAGAAAAGTGTTCTTCCAAACTCTGTGTTGTCCTGGTTGAGGGTCTGAATGGCCTGCAGGAACACGGTGCAGCTCCATTTCTCCGTCTTTCCCTTGAGGGAGCAGTATAACAGTATATGATGTTAATCTGACTCGCATTATTCTTTTCTCTCGATGCGCCCGGTGACTGTGTGTTGTGCCAGAGAGACAGATAGATTTACACTTCTGTTTATGTCGCTCGGGTTCCTCAGTGTCTTCACACGTCTCCGTGTTATCCATGCCCCTAAATTAATTCTCCTATTAAAAAACCTTTTACAACTTTTTACAAATCTCAGCTAATGTTGTTGATGTTGCAGGCTGGTGCTTTGGGGACTCAGAAGCTGTCGCATGAAGTGTCGTTTCTGAAGGTGAATATAGAGTCACTTTTTGCTGTTCAAAGTCACGAATAAAACTCACAGACATGGTGATTAGTTTAATTAGTTCTCCTGAACTACAGCGTCGACTGTTATTAGTTCTCCTGAACTACAGCGTCGACTGTTATTAGTTCTCCTGAACTACAGCATCGACTGTTATTAGTTCTCCTGAGCTACAGCGTCGACTGTTATTAGTTCTCCTGAACTACAGCATCGACTGTTATTAGTTCTCCTGAACTACAGCGTCGACTGTTATTAGTTCTCCTGAGCTACAGCGTCGAATGTTCTTAGTTCTGAACTACAGCGTCGACTGTTATTAGTTCTCCTGAACTACAGCGTCGACTGTTATTAGTTCTCCTGAACTACAGCGTCGACTGTTATTAGTTCTCCTGAACTACAGCGTCGACTGTTATTAGTTCTCTTGAGCTACAGCGTCGACTGTTATTAGTTCTCCTGAGCCACAACTGTCTTATTACATGCACAAATGTTATAGAGAATGATCTTCCTGCATTCTGGGCAGCAGAACAAGTATTTAAAGCTGCATTGCTGTGTTGTTGTATACAGACTTACTGTATGTGTATTACAGTTACTAAAGTACAAGACAAGTCTATTTACTCACTCATACTTTAGTGACAAGTAATAAATGCAAAGGGATAAAGCTAAAGGATCTGATCCAGGGTAAATAACCAGATAGAGATTTGAACTCATTTTTATCAGAACAGAAACAAAATTAGAAAAGTACATATTTGCAACAGGATTATGAGACTTTGCAGACTTCATGACACGTAAAATCCAAACTGCCCCCAGACAGAAGTGGTTTCCTTGACTTTAGTTAGAAATGTTCGACCCCAGATCAGTTCGTTCGGTCTAAACTCGACTGCACAACTCAGACAGGTGAAACAGACCTGAGAGCTGCACTGCTGTGGACTCAGTGAGATCTCATGCTGTGTGGGCATCACGATGACATTCTGTCTAACACCAAAAAGTTCACTGCGTAGGAACATCAGTACAAAGTGCTTTAAGATCTACAAATCTGCGTGAACATTAACAGGATGCTGAAGGGAAAAAACAAGCTAAGCATGCTGAGAGAACACTCCATGTCTACTATTAAAACATAATGTCAGGTGATTTCCATGGTTATTATTGCTGTTTACCATAAATAAAACACTAAGCAAAGGCAAATCAGTGATTGTGAAGAGGAAAAAAAGACACTTTCAGAACACCAGAGCATGAATGCAGAAGTTCTGAAGCAGCTCTGTTTCCTGCAAATACCCAGTGGAGCTATTTGTCACAGCCTGGGACAGTCAACTCTCACCATGATATACATGAGATGCTCTTCAACTCCCTGATGATTTTACTCTTTATTTATTTACATTTTATTTTAAATTTACTCTTTTTATTCAAAATTAATTTTAATAAAAATATATTATTATTATTATTATTATTATTATTATTATTATTATTATTATTATTATTATTATTATTATTATTATTATTATTATTATTATTATATAGCTTGCTTCAGGGTTCAAGGTTTGTGTCTGTGTAAAGTTTCTCTAAAGTTCCTTCTTACCATCTAAAATTAGTCTGTAGGTGGATTCCATCAAACTGTTCTCTACATCACTTATCCTAGTGGGTCACAGGGAACTTGGAGTCTATCCCAAGAGACTCTGGACAGAATGCCAGTCTATCACAGGCACAGTCACACACACTCAGAGATACCAAACAACCCCGTCTTTGGACTGGGGAGGAAACTGGAGAACCCAGAGGAACCCTCAAAGCACAGAGAGAACATACACAGGGCAGAGGCAGGATTCAAACCATCAACCTTGTAGATGTGAGGTAAGTGTGCTAACCACCAAGCCACTGTGTAGGTGGTCTGTTCAGTGTTAATGAGTGTGTGAACATGACGGCGGCTTCCCATCCTGCCTGTAGTCCCAGATCACACCTAGTGTTCCTGGCAGAGGCTCCAGATCCCATCGTGAGCCTGACCAGTTTTTTTTATTCATTATTATAAAATATATTATAAAGAATTTTATTTTTTAATAAATTATAAATAATAGTAAGGAGAAGAAGACAGTGTCTTTATTTAATTTACTTTCACTTTCATAATTCTGCTACTGGGTTTATGTATTTTTACTTTAGCCTTGGGAAAGAATTTGAAGCTGTAGGTAATATTTTATCTGAGTATTTTCTGAGAGATAATAATAATCATCACGTGAATATTTATAATCATTATTTCGGGTTGCCAGGTCTGCCGTACACCGAGCTATACATTTGAGTCACGAGTACAGCTCAGCTCGACACGTCGCCCTTCACAAGATGCCAGGAAGATGAACGTCGAAGCATCAAGCATCTCTTCTACTTAAAAATTCTTTTCTGTACTTTTTTATTCTGGCATCCAAGTGGTGGAATGAAACTCCCATCTGTCCAAACACTTGAGTCCCTCGCTGTCTTTCAGTATAAAGACCCATCATGTTAATAAGCGCTTAGGAAAAAAAACAACATTTAAATAAATAAATAAATAAATAAATAAATAAATAAATAAATAAATAAATAAATAAATAACGACAAGAAACTGTTTCCAAATGACAATATCAACCGTGTGCTATATAAATCTAATGAGAAAACATTTCTAAACTCAGAGGTTTAGTGCAGGACAACACATGAACATGGTCCAACCTGTAACTTCTAATGTTACCTGAGTTAGCAGTTCTTTAGGAACCAGTTTGAAAAATGATTTTTCATCTTTTGGAGAAGATCACATCTCATTGAGATATATGTCCACCGAGACAGGGAAGGGGTTCTCATAGAGACTCAGAGGACTCAAGAAAACAACAGTCATACATCAGAAGTGTACTCGGAGGAGTATCAAACCATTTTGTCACGGAAAAGAAAGTCTGTACTCCCCCCTCTTCTCCCACCATAGTAGCGCTTTACACTTGCTCTGATGAATTGGGCCACTTTCATTGTAGTAGTGGTTTGAGGTAGAATGATCTCTCATTTCACTACGATGACAAACTCTAGTGTACTGAGATGAATGTGGACCTCACAGCACACAGTTTCCACCGCGCTGACCCAGCACACAGTGTGGTTTGGTATGAAGGCAGGTCAAAGCATTAAATGTGGCGAGTAAGGGAAGTACTATTTATAGCACACACGTCTGTACGGAAGTGTTACTTATTACTACACAGTAATACGTAACTATCACCGTTCCATTTTAAAGGCTTTCTGATTCCTGTGATAAAGATTATATCTATTTATTAGTCATTTATCTATTACTTGTATAGTCATTTCAATTTAAACCAAAAGAAATTGTGCTTAATGCTGAGTGAATGACATCATACAATGACCTCATGCAATAACACAACACACCATACAGTGACATCATATGAGAATGAGAATAGATCATATTTTTACACAGAACAGTCTATAGAGTTAACACGGAATGGTCTAAACGTCCACTGAGCAGCGGTTTTGTGCGTGGAAATTTCTTGAGAAACTGTAGAGAAGAATGTTCACTTCTTTCAATTTTGTTACACATCTGAGCAGTCGAGGGTTAACGGCTTGCTCAAAGGCCCAGCATGGTATCTAGGGGGGGTTTGAACTCACAAGCTTCTGATCAGAAGACTAATCGTCGTTAATATTCAGCTACTACTCAATAATTACGCTGAGAAAAGCATATCATAAATCTTGAAGCAAATGCATACAGTTTGTACCACTGTGTCCTTGTCCCCCCAAACAAAGGCTGAGAAAACGAAGAAAAATGTGTTTCCATTGGCAGAATGTTTGGGATAATTTCTGTTGTCGGTGTGTGTGTGTGTGTGTGTGGTTACTGAGACGTACTTGGGGTGGCAACGTTTTGTTGATATCTGGCAACACCAGCTTTATCAGACAGTGAACAAAATGCATGATATATTTTTTAATTTCCTCAAAATCACTTTTAAATAATGTCCCATTTTCAATAAATTGTTGTACAGATTATTTGCTTTGTAAACAAGACAGCATTTTTTGCTTTGTTTTGTTTTAAAACCATGGTGCTCTTAGTCATATTTGTCGTAATCATAATTTTAGCAACATGTGCAGCTTCAGAAACAGCCTTAAAAGGGCAGCTTTTGACCTTTTGCACTGAGAGTTCTGCCTGGCGGGTTTCAGATCCTTGTTTAGAGGCCTGTGGATTCCCCCTGACTGCTACGTGCCCTTCTGCTCTTTACTTCATTCTCTGCCCCCGCATTACCTCTTTGGGCCACTGAAAGATGCCCCAACATCCATGTTTGTATTGGTTGGTATATATTTCCTTCTTTACTCCTGTCTCTACCTTCTTCTCCATTTTTTCCACACCCACGCGTTTGTGATCTGGCGCCGGTGAGAAGCTCTTGAGAATCGTCCCTTTGATCAGAGATATTGTCTGCATGCAGCTCATTTCAAGGCTTCAACCTTCATCCCCATTTTCTGTGATAGGACACTTCCTGTGAATAACTTGAAAGAAGTGAAAAAGATTCTGTGTGCCGCAAACAAAAGTGAAACCGATATGTCTGATTTGAGACTATCGGGGAAGTAAAGTGCTGCTACAGTTAATATGAAAAGGGAACATAGAAAAAAAAAATCATGGACTTATGCCAAGTCAATAAAAGTGTCAGAGCTTAAAGCAGCCTCATCAATTCAGCATTTAGGGAATTGCTCCATACCTCAGATTTCATCCCAACATTATTGCGTTAACGTTTACATACGTCAATTATTTACTATAACTCAGTTTCGTGTGTACAGCAGTAATTAGAATGATTTGTGGAGGAATACTATGTTAATATCCTATTGGGCTTCAACCATCCTAGAATCCCTGAACCCTGATCACGGGGTGTGAAATGTTGGACAGACTATCTGATGTTCCTTGGACAATACAGAAGTATCAACAATGAGTAATAAGAAGAGAACTAGTCAGATTCATGTGAAGCTAAATGTGGGAGGCTGGATAGATAGTGATGAACAGATGAACGTGGCATTGCACAACTGATTTCTCCATTTTTGGTTGTTTTTCTCATAATTGCTTCAGTGATATAAGGAAGTGTAAAGTAGAGGAAGCTGTTAGAGAAAGGTAATGGACACTGGCTATCTTCTCATGGACCATTAGAAAACATTTACTGCACTCAATGTTAATTCATACACACCTCCAGTGACAGAAAATCTGAGGAATAAGCACATTGCCTGCTCTGATATGATGACAGGAAATGATTCATCAACTCAAAGCTTTTCATATGTTTCGTATTCACGCATTTGTGCTGCCATTATTCTATTTTTTCTCTCTTTCCCTTGGTGGACTGTTTGATTAGAGTCACAAAGCATAGGATGCTACGCTGTTCCATGTTCATATCTGGTGTCTGGTAAACATCTATTATTCTTCGACAGCTGCTCACGTTCAGTCTCACATGAAGGCGCTTATTATCACAAAGGCCCACACACACACACACACACACACACACACACACACACACACACACACACACACACACACACACGTACATGCATGCAAAGAGTCTGACATGTTCTGCCTCATCAGTTGAAGGAAGTGAAAGCCCCTCGTGGGCAGCTGTAGCTGTCACTGTGCGCTATACATCCTGTCGCAAGACTTCCAAACCTGGGATGTGAAAGCAATGCAGGGGAAAATGCCAGGAATGTTTCTGAGTGGCACGGGAGGCATCAAGGTCCCACCGGTGGCCCTCTGAGCTGTCACTTACAGTAGCTATGGAGGGAAGGCCACCGGTCAGGGCAGCGTGCCCAGCAGACGGCAGCCGCCAGCTGGATGAGGTCCTTCATACGAAGGGCCCATTTCCATCTTGATCCCTGACAATAACCGGGAGACAGGACAAGGCCATCAGTCTCCATTACGGGGACAGTGTTTTCTCTCGCATCGGCCCTCTCTGTCGTGTTCTCCTCGGGATCTAAAGGAGACGCTGTCTCATACATCATTTTCCTCACAAAGCTTGAAAGCCCCCTGTAGTGGTGAGATGGCTCCTTCCTGCCCACCGGCCCCTCCCTGCAACGTCGGTCCACCTTGACAGGGGCAGCTTCCGCTGACAAGGGGGAAATTAGCATAGCAATGGGGACCTCCTCAGGCCTGATGGGGATGGACATTGTAAGTGACACTGCAGCTCAGGCCACATCCAACAACAGGCCTTACATCCAGTCAAGCCTTCGCACAACCAAACAGCCTCTGTTATGGCATCCAGGTACAGATGCTTCATAGAATCGTGTACATAAAAACTGTTTAGAAAAAGACTAATTCTTAGGGATTCTTTGGACTATTAGTGGAATAATTTTTTTTAGAGGCCTCATGTTCGCTAAAAACAACAATCCTGACCTCACGTACTTTTGGTACTTATGGAGGTTGTATCTCTCAGCCTTGGGCCAGCATTAATAAACACCATGGTTCTGCTCTGCAGGTTGATTTGATAACATGTCTGTCTTCATCCGAAAATGGCCGCTCCGTATTGATACAGGGGGCAAGATTTTCACCAAGACTCATCCCTCTTTCAGTGCTACTGTCAACTCTGTAGCCCAGTACTTGATAAGAAAAACCTCTACTACACCTTCCTGAGCTGGCAGAACGTCAGACCTCATTCTTTCTAATTCAGGTCTGTGTAAGGCTTGTTCCAGTTCAGAGACCATGCACCAAAGCTTGGAAGATCCTCACTGGGTGATAGATAGCAGATTACTGCTGTTGTTGTCAGCACATGTTGCTTAAACTTGTAGCCTTTTACAGCTTCACCCTCCATTAACATGTCAAGACTCTATTGAGGACCTAACATGTTGAGGACCTGGTAGCAAAGGCCGCAGCTCTACAAGAGAGTAATAACCAATCAGTGATCACCTGTCATGTATAATTTATTTGTAACATTGCTAGGGTTAGAAATCCCACAAGTGGCAGAGATCATAAATCATTATGAGAGTCAAGAGTCACCAGTAAGAGCGGAATTTAAATCTTGTTAACAATTTAAAATGCTCGTTTTTAATTGTATTTATATTGAAAAAAATCACACCATTATACTACGAAGCTGTAGAAGTTTGTCTTTCGAGGTGGAGACATTCTGTTTTCAACATTAAACCCCAGTGACTTTTAAAGGAAGTGAGCAGAAGGGAAATGTTTCAGAGAAAGCAGCTGTAATTTTATTGCACTTGGTGGATTTTATTTATTAATCTAAAGATATTTCCTTATGAATCTTGTCTGTCTGTCTGTCTGTCTGTCTGTCTGTCTGTCTGTCTGTCTGTCTGTCTGTATGTATTTATGTCTGTCTGTCTGTCTGTCTGTTTGTCTGTCTGTCTGTCTGTCTGTATGTCTGTCTGTCTGTCTGTCTGTCTGTCTGTCTGTCGTTTTGTCTGTCTGTCTATCTGTCTTTGTCTGTCTGTCTGTATGTCTGTCTGTCTGTCTCTGTCTGTCTGTATGTCTGTCTGTCTGTCTGTCTCTGTCTGTCTGTATGTCTGTCTGTCTGTCTGTCTGTCGGTCTGTCTGTCTGTCTGTCTGTCGGTCTGTCTGTCTGTCTGTCTCTGTCTGTTTGTCTGTCTGTCTGTCTGTCGTTTTGTCTGTCTGTATGTCTGTGAATGTCTGTCTGTCTGTCAGTTTGTCTGTCTGTCTGTCTGTGTGTCTGTCTGTATGTCTGTGTGTCTGTCTGTCTGTCTGTCTGTCTGTCTGTCTGTTTGTCTGTCGGTTTGTCTGTCTGTTTGTCTGTCTGTCTGTCTGTATGTATGTATGTATGTATGTATGTATGTATGTCTGTGTGTCTGTCTGTCTGTTACTGGATACCCAGGGTATGTGCTAGACTCAGTTACAGTAATTAACATAAAAATTGGTAAATGTGAGCTTTCACTTCTGCATTAATTAAATACACACATTTTCCACACAAATGTTTGTATCTTCAAAGTAAATGTTGATCTCAAACCCATGTCTGATCTCTGAGTTACTCCAAGTGTTTGTTCCTAAGCAGCTAAAATGTGTTTAAACAGAGAAAACCTTCTCACCCTGAAAACCTAAGTCCTGACTCATATTAGATCAGACTTGTAGAGATAAAATAATTCAGTGGCTTTCCATTGTGCTGTGCAGTACGCCCCAGCGTACTGTTCAAAAGTTATTCAGAATCCTCTGTATTAAACTACATATAAATCTAATTTACTCACCATTCAATCTTAGTGTCACAACATGGCAATTTCCATACATTATTATTTGCGAATTTATTTAGAACTTTGTTCTGTGGAACGTGGTTTATGTTATTTTATAAAAGATGGACCGGTGACGTGATTTGTACGTATGTGTAACAATTATTATTAATATTAATAATCATATAGAAACAACACAGCATCAGTTATGTAAAGGGAAAACATTTTCACAGGATTTTCCTTTTAGCAATGCAGATATTTTATTGGGCATAAAGCCATCTCATACATTTTTATAATCCTTGTTAACATTTTTCTTTGGTCTGATGAAAGGATCAGAGTGATTTGTTTAAGGGAAAACAGTCCAGCATGGAAAATAGTACGAATAAACGAACGATCTTATCAGAACTTCTCTATAAAAAGGACGATTATTGTGAGATATGTGAGCTGTTGGACTTATTGTCCTCTATGGAGATTTGCTTAGAGGGGAAGAATCACTTCACTTATTCAGGCTCCTTAGCTGGAATTTTCTGAGAAATATGAACTCCAGTGTATCTGACTCCTGTGCTATGTAAGTCATGCACATTTTAAACATCAGAGAATAATGTTGCCTTTATTTGGCCTGGACATTAGTTGTGAGAGTGATTATCTGGCCTGGAAAAGCTTGTTTATTGTCACCCAGTGGACACATGCTGGTCTCAGATGTCTCTGATAACAATGGAGGGGACTGTAAGAGAAATTCTCTATACATAACATATACAGCTAGATGGTGAAATGATGTTGTATTGAGTGAGAAGCTTATGAGTAAATCAACTGAGGTCCATGTTGGTGTCTCACATTAATCCATAGCAAAATTATAGTAAAAAGTATTTTATTTAAACCACCACGTATACATCATGAGTAAGCAAAAGTCACAATGACCTAATCTTAATATGATGAAGTCGAGTATCTTTCACTACACAATCATAGAAAATCATAGAAAAATAGTAATAAATGTGCCGTGTGATACATGTGTAATGCATGTGTAACTAAAACGTAAAGCGGTTTATCAGAGCGCTGATGGTGATGATTATTCTTCTATAACAGTAAGTGATTCACAGATATGTTCATAGTTCACAGTATGTTGGATGCAACACAAAAATGTATGATAAATATGGAAGGTTCCCTGTAAGCAGACATTTATTTAACATTCCCAGATGTTGTCAGCACATTGTAGCAGTCAAAGCTGCATGTTTTCTGACACAGGGGAGATGTTAAGATGACTGCTGAATTTTTGTCTTATTAGCTTGATAAAAGATGACAAATAGAGTTTGTTAACCGGACGGAGGAGACGACTGTTTATAGACATGACCAGTGATAACAGGAACTAACTTTCACAAACATCTCAAAACCTTAAATGCTACTTTAAATGGATAAAATAGTAAGTTAAAAAAAACATTAATGTTATTAAGTTATTGACAGAGATGTGCTGTTATTGGAAAATAATTCACTGGTGTAACAGTAACTCTACGTCTCTTAGAGCTGCAACACACCACCTCGTTTTTTTATTATTCTCCTATAAAACTACGCCCCGTTGTGCTTCATTCCTTACATAATATGAGAACAATAATTGACACACTGGTTAAACACCTACACATAGGCTTGTAGATAAATTAAACACTAGCAAATGCTGAGATTAATCTGAGATTGATAGGCAAATATAGAAAAGAGCATTTAATGCTGAGTGGTAATTAAAGTAAAGGTAGTTTTTGCCCTTATTGCCTTTGAGACTCTCACCTACCCTTGAGATCGATCTGTGACTGTACAACAGACCGAAAATACTGATTTGATTAGTGATTCTAGGAAATTTGTGTGAAGAACTTGAGCGCTCTAAACTAATTAAAAACAAACTTAAAAAGGAAAGTGCTGTAATCATAAAGACTGTGTGTATCCCACGACTCAACTGGCCTTTATTCCTTTACTTCAGATTTCTGTAAAGTGCTACACACAAATATATCATGAAGGTGTTCAGAGATGATACATGCATTATAGGTGCATTAGACAAATACAGAAACATTTAACACTCCTTTCCATCATCGTTTCAGCCACAGACCGTATGCTTTTACCTCACATACGTGTGAACTGTAGCTGATTTCCATATCCTAGCTGTAAAGAGAGGGGTAATTGAATTACCCCTGCTGGAAGTGGCATTTAGAAGTGCTTGGGTGTGGAGTATATGAGCAGGCCTCATTATTTCTCAAGAGGGAGGTCTTTTGTGGTGCCATGCAAAGGTGCTCTTCACCTACTTTGTCAGGTTTGTCAGGCCTCTCTCTCTCTCTCTCTCTCTCTCTCTCTCTCTCTCTATCTATCTATCTATCTATCTGTCTGTCTGTTTCTCTCTCTCTATTTGTCTGTTTTCCTCTCTCTGTCTCTCTGTTTCTCTTTCTCTCTCTCTCTCTCTCTCACTCACTCTCTCTCTCTCTCTCTCTCTCTCTCTCTCTCACACACACACACACACACACACACACACACACACACACACACACACACACACACACACACTCACACACACACACTCACACACACACACACACACACACACACACACACACACACACACACACACACACACACACACACACACACACACACACAGTGAAGATGGCTGTGTTATTCAGAGCATAGTGACGCTTGTGTCTTTTAATTACATTAAATTGGTGTTTATTGATATTAAATATTTACACCAGGTACCAGACAATAATAGAATATGTTGCTCATTGAGAAACCAAAGGTTTTACTTTAAAGACATTTTATGATCTCAATTGTATTTTATCTCATGAGGCAGATTTTATCTCTGTATCCTAAAACTATTGGAGGACAAGTACATGTTATGGTCTGGGGTGATGTTGGGCAAAGGGACAGGGCTGAATGTCCTCCCAACACTCCCAGTACTCACCAGAGACTGGGACTGGGAGTGGGGAATTCTGGGAAGTGTAGTGCAACAATGGTGTGAATTTATACTCATAATTAAATGATTCTAATGAGTCCTAGCCCTTTTTCTTTTTCACCCTTTTGACAAAATTTACTGTCGGTTAGATTTTCAGTGAGGTCTGATTTTCAACTGCAGCGTTTAATTGTAAGAAAACTACAAGTCACATTGTGCGTCACGTTTTGACGCATGCGCAGTAGAAGCGGACGTGTAATAGCCGACTGGTAGACAGAGAAGGAAGGAACCGTTGTGTTGATCTTAAACCATAAATAAAAATAAAATATCATCACGCCTTCTTCTTTAAAGCTGAGGTAATTTTGTGACCTACAATGTTTGCTGCGAATCTTGAGAATGTGGTGGTTTTGCATGAGACAACATCTGGACGCTCATTTTTAGCTAGCCAGCTGTTTTGGTGTTGGGCGTAAAAGAAAGAAAGAACAAGAAAGAATCTTCGTTTTGTTGTGTGTCGCAAAGTGAATATGCCTCGAGACAACAGCAAGCCGTCACTCATCCAAAACATCGCAAACCAAGCGCAGGTTACGTTTAAAAACTGCGACGACGGAAAAGATTTTTTGGGGAATTTGGCGGAACTCCGCGCGCTTCTGAGCGAAATCAGGGCCGCAGACCTGAACATCGCGCCCCCTAAGAAGAAGGGCTCTGGCTCGGGGACACGGGCGCGCCGCCGAGCTCCAGTCACCTACATGCACATCTGTGAAACCCCGACGTTCAGCATGGGCGTGTTTGCGCTGCGGAGCGGCATCTCCATCCCTCTGCATGACCACCCGGGAATGAACGGCATGCTCAAAGTGCTCTACGGCAAGGTCCGGATCCGCTGCTTCGACAAGCTGGACGGGCCTCCTGACCCCGAACTTTACACCGGTACCGTGGCTGGGAATGACACTGTGCAGAGGGACGCGGTGTGCCTGGCCGCGCTGCGCTCCAGCGGTGAGTTCACACAGCAGAGCGCGCCGTGTGTGTTGAGTCCTCACAGGGACAACCTGCACCACATCGACGCGCTCGACGGACCCGCCGCATTCCTGGACATCTTGGCACCGCCGTATGACCCGGATGACGGCAGGGACTGTCACTATTACCGAGTTTTACGCACAGTCAGCAAGAACGGGGACGACAAAAAGGGAGAAGAGACCGCGTGTCTTTTAGAGATCCCTCAACCGGAGGAGTTCTGGTGCGGGGGCGAGTCTTACTCTGGCCCTAAAGTTACCGTGTAGGGACGCCTTAATGAGATGGGATGAGTTTACCAAAGTCACAGAGGGTTCAAAGTAATATTCACAAGAACGAGTACCAAACTTTTTAAAGGTCTTAGAAAGAGACAAAGTATGTCACCTTTAGCCTAACATTTTAGTGACAGGAAATGGTACAAATATGTATTTATTAATTAAATGAAATATTTACAGCCTTAAACAACTGAATAGGGGACGATTTAAAACTTATGAGAATGTTATTAATTCAGCTCCAACTGTGACATATATATATATATATATATATATATATATATATATATATATATATATATATATATATATATATATATATATAATCCGTTTAAATCTCTCCTTTTTATGAAATGTTCACTTGCTCAGTGTTTCAAACTACAGAAAGAACTTCCTTTGTATCGAAACAGTAATTAACTGTCTTCAAGGACAAACTGCTATTATTACAGATTAGAATCACAATGCACTTTTTAACATTTATGGCATTAAAACATTTATTAGATGTTATTAGAAATTCAAGTAAGTGACCAGGTGATATCACATGACTTTTATTAAGGTATAAACACTAACTAATCTCCACCTCTAAACCCTTTCCTTAACCTTTACATCTTCTTACACTACTTAAATCAGATCCTGCTGATTAAAGCCCAGTCACATGGGCGTTTTAACCAGAGGTGTTTATGTTTGTGGAACAGAAACGCTCATCTGATGTTTCAGAGTTCAGTCAGAGCGTACACCAACACACTTAACCTTCTGTATTAGTGTAGAAAAGGTCAGTATCCTGGCAGAGGGTCTGAGGAGAACAACCAGCTTGACTTTCAAAGATAAACGAACCAAACAGTAGTTTTCCTCGTCATCGTTGTGATAATGTCAAGGGAACATCTTTAACCTGGGAACCTGTTTCTAGTGTACCTTTAATCAGATACTGCACTAAAAGTGGTTATTATGGTTCAATTGTTTATCTTATAATTCTTTCTCAGTATAAAGTTTGGGGAAAAGAAATCTTTATCTCTGAAAATATTCTAGTATGGAGGTGTATTTCTAAGCCCAGTGTTTCTCAGTCCTGCTTTTCTGCAATGCTTATTTTATTTTATTCTTCATTCTCTAATGTGTTTGAATGACTATTAGAGTCAGATGTATTACAGGAGGGAAAAAGTGTCACACCGTGGAACGTCAGGACAGAGATTTACTGTGTTTCTGAGAACGTTTTCCTCCCAACTACAGTATATATTCCTGATAAAATATATTGAATAATCTCATTCACCCTTTATTAGACCTGTGATCTGTAATGTTTTCTATATAATGTTGGCATTTTAAATAGTAAAAAACAAAGCTGTGGCCTTTCACAACAAATATTGATCATAGTCTTGCCTTAAAAACATGTGCTTGTCTACGTGCACACTACATAATGTAGCTTCTGGTATTTAATTGTACTGTATTTATTGAAGTTTGTACAATCAGTAATGTGTATTTTTGACTATGGATTATATTCTGTTATAAACACAAATAAATGTTTCTAAGACACTGCACTTTCATCTGTCTCCTATATTTAGTGTTCAGTATCTCATATAAAAATATCACTAGATTATTCACTAACTGTAGTCGAATTAAAATGAAAAAGGGGAAATCCTTCATTATTGGAGGATTTCATTCTGTTTGGTTCAAGCAGCACTTGCAGTATGTAAATGAGATTTGTATTTGTCATGCACGCTCTGGCTTTTGGTGAACATAATTGTAGCTTTGCGTGTAATCTGACTTCTCCTTACTTTGACTTTGTCATTATGAATTGTCTGTGAGATGTCATGGGTGGCGTGATTGTTCATTGCATGCATAGTATTTAAAAAAAAGGGGGGAAACTGGTAAGTCATGGCTTAAATATCGATTAGGAGGCAATCTGCCTCCTAGTAAAGTCTGTAATGCTGAGCGCTAGTTCTTATAGCTGAGGCCTGAGATCCCAACTTTCAATCTCACAAAAATTGTGAAATCATTTTTAATAATAAGAGATTATGATCTGCACTGAATGCTTGTGTTATGGTTGTGCCCTAGTTTGTGTGGCACTTTTACTAATCTTTCTTTACATATACTTATTTGGGAATTTGTTCATTTGTTTGAGTTGATAATCAGTTTTTTCAGTAATAAATAAATCAAGACATTTGACAGTTTTTATTGAGGCATAAAGTAAAATATATGACTTTTTTAAAAGGGACAAAAAGGACCCTAATATAGCACATACCTTCAGATGCATTTCTATCCTGTTCTGAGATTTTACATCCATTTCTGTGAACTGAATAAAACTTCTGATGTTCTTTGAGGCTTTCTTGTGTTAAGTGTGCTACTGTTCCATCTTGGGGTGCAGTAATCTGATTTGGACAATAATTGCTTGTAATTGTCAGTCTGAAGATTGCGCTGAAGTTCTTCTGAGTGCTGGCTCCGGTCCATAGCTTGAGCAAAACAAGGCCATTTTGTTAGAATGACATGCTGAAAGTGATTTCTTCTTATACGAAGACTTTAAAAGCTCAAACAATACACAGAGATGCAGATCCATGTGATTTGCTTGCACTAATTCTTTCCCTTTGCAGTAGATCAGGTTTTATTCAGCAGGAGCATCTTTACATTGCATTAAGCTCAGATGAATAATATTTTCTTTAGATCAATAATATATGTAAAGATATGATAATCGTAGTCACTTTCAAACAGCGTTTTATTCTTATTGTGATGTATTTACCTCTGTTACTCACCACACTCATCCTTTTATATTTGGATGCAATCAACAATACAGTTTCCTGTTCCCTAACACAAGGACTGTCCCCACCTCGGCAAGTGTGATTTTTTTTCAACCACAGACAGGTCAAAACAATCCCTCTTTCCACTTCTCATGAGCAAATGAAATCCACAGAAGGTTCTTTATAAAGTCATATTTATTTACATAGAGTACAAAGACACTCGGTTCTCTCTCATTTTGTGAATCCTATTAGGCTGCCCAACTTTAGAAGACATCGAACAGTGAGAGGACAGATGTGTTCAGACTGGGATCTGTTCATAACTTAAAATAATGAATTTACATTTTAATAAATGCACTTTGCTTTAGAGTAAAAGATGACATCTTCCTGACGCTTTCTGGAAATCTGACTGGTGGTGTAGCTCTCAGTTATTCTAAAATCCTCAGAAGTGACTGAACACAAAGAAAAATAATAATATAGTTCTAAAGACAGTTATTATTGTAAAGACATCTGTCCCTCAATCCATTAACACAGGGCTGTTTTCTGAATAAACACACGCTGTACACATCAGGAGCCTACTGAAAAGCCGAGGCTGTGTGTGTGTGTGTGTGTGTGTGTGTGTGTGTGTGTGTGTGTGTGTGTGTGTGTGTGTGTGTGTGTGTGTGTGTGTGTGTGTGTGTGTGTGTGTTGTTATAATTTATATCCTGATTTTGACCGAATGTCCCATAAGGATAGGCATTTCTCTTACATGACCTTGTGAGAACTTTTAGCTGGTAAAAACAACCGAAAAATGAGTGAAAAGATATCATTTTGGTTTCTGTGGTTTTGGTTACGGTCAGATTTAGGTGTATGCATGGTATTAGTTTGCTAAATTACAAAGGTAATACGGGGTGTGTGTGTGTGTGTGTGTGTGTGTGTGTGTGTGTGTGTGTGTGTGTGTGTGTGTGTGTGTGTGTGTGTGTGTGTGTGTGTCCTTGTGAGACAGTGAGTCAGACCTGACTGGTGTGAAATTGGGTATTTCCTATTCAGGTGTACATCAGACTTTCCTACCTGTATATAATATGAACTTTTTTTATGAAGATGAAAAGGACTTTTAGTCTGCAACGAACATTTTAGACTTTGTGTTTATTGATTATGTTTTTTAATGATGACAGAAAGTTACTAACCTGCGTTAGTTATTTCATTCCAATTATATTTGACATTCACAAAACAATGAACTCTATTATGTACATTTACTTTTTTAGCCACAATGAAACAATTCAACACCAAACAAAAAAAGGTACAAAAATAGAGATTTTTTTCAAAAAAAAAAAAAAAATTAAAGGATCCACTGTACACTGTTTAATTGCCTCCGTTCATATGCAGTTATGTACAATAAAAGAACAGATGAAGGCACAATAAACAGAGAATAGAGCGTTAGATTCATCTCACACATTAGGTTAACAGTTCTGACTTATTGCAGAGAAAGCAGCTTTATCATTAAAGCCCACTCTCTCATGTGGCCAACACGGACATCTCACACTGTCAGTAGAATACGTACACTCCCACATGCTGTTTAAGGTTATTCCATTAAATTATTTAACCTACATATACAAACAAAGTGCGTTTGGTCAGTCAACATGTGACTGAGAAAGTCAGGAAAAGATGTGCCATAGGAGGACGCGCAGTTAGTGTCCCTCATCCAAAGTGGTTTCAGGTTATTTCCCGTTTTTCATTCTGCTTTGAATTGAACACCTGAATTGTTACCAAGGTCCATGTGCACCTGCAAAGTAAACACTGTTAACGCAGTTCGGTGCTGAGGATTTGGCAGCGCGTGCTCGGTTACCATCGCGACCGTGTCCTAGTCTCCGTTGCGCGCCGCAGAGCCTCATTGGCTGATTCCGGACGTGGAGTTTGAGCCACCATTGGGAACTGAGGAGGAAGAGGACGATGAGGGCGCCGTGGCTTTCCTGTCCTTCTGCCTCAGGTGGATCTTGGTGTGCCTCTTTCTTTCGTCACTGCGCGCGAATTTGCGACCGCAGTAGTCGCAGGCGAACGGCTTCTCGCCGGTGTGCGTGCGGATGTGTGTGGTCAGATGGTCGCTGCGGCTGAAGTTCCGCATGCAGATGCGGCACTGGAACGGCTTGTGGCCCGTGTGGATGCGGATGTGCCGGGTGAGCTCGTCAGAGCGCGAGAAGCGCCGGTCGCAGCCCTCAGCCGGGCATGGATACGGGCGCTCGTGCACGGGCGTTTTGCTGGGTCTGTTTGGGTATTTCCGCGGGCGCAGGATGGGTCTTAGTGGCAGGTTCTGCGGGCTGTAAGCAGCGGGTAAGCGCGCTCCCTCGGCCACCGGTGCAGCCAACGTGAAGTTCCTAATTGTGTTGAGCGGCGTGAGGGGCGGCGGTACACGGAACGACTCGAGAGGGCATGCAAAAGGTTTGCGCTCGGGGATGGACTGCACGTCCCGCTGGCACGGGGGCTGGAAAAAGCCGGTGTAGTCCGGGAGGATGGGGAAGAGTCCGGCATCAGCACTCGGTTTAGGGGAGGAGTAGGCTGGCGGCGGATACGAGGAGATGGGGCATGTGGATGTGGAGAGAAAAGCGGACGGATCCTGGTAGACCTCTGCGCAGCCCGTATAGGGCGGAGGAGGGGAATAGATGTGCTGCTGCTCCATGTCCGTCTGGCCCTGAGCCACCGTGCAGCTGAGCGTGCTGGAGAAATGAGCCGGAGACACCGAGGAGGAGGAGGACGGTGAAGAGGACGCCGATGAGGCCTGGGTCATGCCCAGGATGCCCGCGCTCACGATGTTGATCACGCCCTCTGGGTTCCAGTTGCCCGGATACTGGGAGTCGATGGAGAACTTGCCCATGTAGGTAAACGTTTGACTGCGAGGACCAGCCGGCTGCGCGAAGCTGCTGGAGTAGGGCAGGTCGACGGCGCGCTTCTCCGCGCTCATATCCCCGATAACCAAGCCATCTACAAGAGAGAGAAAATAAACAATACTGTTAACAACCACACATTGTGGACAGTTGCATTTTGCGCACGAGCCACCCGGAGATGCGATGAGGTTCAAGTGAAAGCTATACGCACTTGCACATCAAGTCAACAAAACACCGAACACCTCGTTTAACATATGCAACTTGTTTATAAAACTTGTTGTTTTAAAACCTCGAAGCAACACGTGACAGCAAAAACAGGTAGGAGGGAGTGCGCATCCGAAGCTCAGCTTACCTGCTGAAATTCCATTTATCTGGTCGTAATGTCCAGCTAGATCACTGTTCGGAAAAATTGCCAACGATGCTGGCAGCGGTGTGGTGTCGTCCAGTGAGTAGATGCTCTCGGACAGAGGGTGCACGAAGCCGCCGAGAGTCACAGGGCTTTTCTCCAAAGTTTTAGCGGTCATCGTTCGGTCGCGACAGAAGTGTGTTGTGTTTGCGTGCTGATGACCGTCTGCTTTTACACACTGACACTAAACTCACATCAGCAGGGCTGACACTTAACCTAGGGAGTGTTTAGCGCTCACTCAGAGATGACCACGAAAGCGAGCCCTCTCATCAGGAGTGTGTGTTTTGTTGAATGACAGACAGACCCTCACGGCTCCTCTTATTGGTACTAAGTGTGTATTTATGGGGAACCGTTCAATGTGCCGTTACGTCACTGACCATATAAGGACTGAACGGCAAAAGAACACCCATATGATTGGCTCTGAGTCCTGGTGACGACACCAACGATAGTTGTCAATGGAGACTTCTGCTTACACGATGGACCAGCAGTAGGAAACTGATACAGAGACCAATTATTCCGAGCTGAAAAGAAGAAAAGTTTCATGCAAACAAAATGCTTTTAATAGACACGTTTTCTGAAGCGCAAAAACACTCAGTAACAGAATAAAAGTGATAAATATCTAGTTTTCTAAATGAAACAGATTCGGCTGCAGCTTTCACACTGAATCAAGATCCGGTTTAACTTCAACCCCATACATGGTTTATTTATCCGGTGACTGAAACAACGCCCCTGCGCACATATATGGCTCTGATTCCGGAACATGAGCGTCGGAAACTGACGAGTTCTGCCGAGCAAAAAGGAGCCGATCTGAAAACCACAAACAAATCAGACGCACAATCACGGAATTTCTAGCTTTGCTGTCTTACAGTCGGAAAGTGTGTTAGATCTGTTTGAACAGCCAGTGATGTTTTGTTGGAAAGAGGGAAACGTTTTTAGTAACACTGCTCTATATTTAGTGTTCAGCTGGAACATTAGGCTTTTTATGTTTCATCAGGTGTCGCCATGTGCATCAGTTTATTCATCATGTTATAAAGTCACATTATTCTTTTTCTTCCTTGTTATTATTACAATAATAATAATAATAATAATAATAATAATAATAATAATAATAATTATTATTATTATTATTGTTGTTGTTGTTGTTGTTGTTGTTGTTGTTATTGGTATCATTATGTTGTTGTAATAATAATAATAATAATAATAAGAAGAAGAAGAAGAATAGTTATTATTATTATTATTATTATTATTATTATTATTATTATTATTATTATTATTATTATTATTATTATACTTTTAATTGATTGCCCTCTAGTGGTTTAAAGATATCCAAATAAATAATATGTGCTGCTTCTGTCATCTGATCGGACTGCTTTGTTTTTCTTTGATTGCATCTCTTTTTTTTTTCCAAAACTACACAGACCACAATCTTCCAAAGTAGCTCCAAACTGACCACGAGTCTAAACATAGGCTGAAGTGAAATGTTCCGTTGTTGTAAGGTTTATAAGATGCGACTCGAGATCACACTAATGTTTGGGGTGAAATTTCCCCCGTGGGTTTAGAAACTTATCTGGAGGTGGAAGGCCACGGGGGAGGAATTACAGCCCATGACAAGACCAGCACAGAAAACATGACACATATAAACGAATAAAGGAACCAGTTCACCATGTAGTCACAATGCACACTACAGGCCAATATATACAGTACTATAGATCTTTCTCTATTTTACACATGCACTGTTAATGTTAGCTCAGGTTACACACGTGATTAATGACTCATTATAACCACTGGGTGATTAATGATAAACACTTCAATACAGAGGGCTGTTTTTTCTACGTTGTGGTGTGAATTCTGTATTTAGTAAACTGTAAGATTGACTATACTGAATGTCAGTTTATAAACAGATAATCATTGTAATAAAAAGGGGATAAATTGCCCTAATGCACCCGCTTTATGCCCCATGAGCATCATTCTGGTCTCATCGCGTCTTTAAATGAACTGTTTATTTCATCCACTTTCACAGAAACTGAACTAAAAGCACAATGTAATGGTGTCGCTAGGAGTTTTTTTTTTTTAACAATACTTAAAATAAAATAAAAATAGAGAGAAACCCTCATTTTCACACAAATATATTGGATCTCATTAATTAACACCAATAAGCTAACAAATCAATAACAAGCTCTAATTGGTCTTATGCGATATTTCACTCTTGGAATAATAAACGATGGCCACGGCATATCTTTGTACCTGTAATGTTCATCTTTCACCAGGGAACATGTCTATAATATGTCTTTAAGTCTATAATATATAACATGGACACTTGTCTAAGGGACATATGATGGAAAGAAGTTACAACTTCAATGCGCCTTTTAATCTGAGAGCTTTATTATATAGACAAACTTGTGTATGATTGACATCTGTATCTGTTCATAGTGACGTCATTTAGAAAGGCTAATTCACTACAGATATTTCAGTAGTTTCATTTTTGTGTCAGAGCAAAATCTAAAACAGAAATACATAAGAAATAAAAAAAAAAGGTTTTCTTACACACAAACACACAAAAAACACAATCTACAGCACAAAAGTGCACACATTAACACTGTAGCTGGAAATTCACCAAAGTAAGGTCACGTAACATTTTGAATTTTGCTCTAAAGAAAATACAAGTAAACGTCTAATAACTGGATTAATTCCAGAGAGATCAGATCACTGCACAAATAATGAGGACCCCCGATATTCCTCACTAGGGGGCAGTGTGCTCCATCTGCACTCTGCCCAGCCACTCGCACCTCCAAACATTTATGGCACACCGTGTTGTGGTTGACTTTGCCCTTTTGCACTCTGGCTTGTGGTTTTTATTATAATGGTTCAGGTTTGGATACAGGTAGGAGATGCTGACTCGTATTCCTTGCAGCTAAGGGCATGAGGATGTAGGTGCAGGTTAAATCTGGGGCAGATAACCACATGCTAAACAAGAATAATATGGACGAGCAAGTCAGGGAAATGTGCTCATAGCTGAGATTTAAAGCTTGAACTATATGTCTTTGTTTCAGGTTTTCTTTCTCTCTCTCTCTCTCTCTCTCTCTCTCTCTCTCTCTCTCTCTATATATATATATATATATATATATATATATATATATATATATATATATATATATATATATATATATATTATATTTATACAAGCCACAATAGCTCCTTATTAACACCTGAAGCTTCTTTTCACAATGTGTAATCATTTATTCATGTACATACAGCAGCGACTCAAATGTAGAACAATTAGCCACAATTATCGACTAGTAGAAGAAATATTCTAGGCAGACAAAAATAAATAAAGTTTTGCATAATATTAGCATTACTATTTTAAGAGTTCTTTTTTCTTGCTCGTAAAATCACAACTGAAATCAACATCACATATTTGGGGGTGTAAGTTCTACATGAACATTTTTAATTATGTCTATTAAAACCCTAAAGGTCTCGACGTTGATGAGCGCTCAGCTCTCATCACACGATCCTGTTGTTTAAGATCCAAAAGCCGAACGCTGACCCTGGATCAGTCATGCTCTGAGAAGTTTGACGTGTATGACCTCGGCTCTAATAGTATGAATGTCACTTCTGTGCTTAGTCAGTGGCAGATTTCACTTTCATGCTCACTTTTAAGCAACATTAAAGGAATGGAACTGAGACGATGAAATGGGACGGTTAAATTTATGTCCGAGTTTGTCTGAGCAGAAACGTAAAGGGAAATAAAGTCAGAATTGTGAAGTTTGTTCAAAGAAGCCTATGGTGTGCTGCATCTGACCGACATTAATATTTTCTTTGATAAAAGTTCTTGCTTTATGATATCTTTTCAGAACGGGTTGAAGTGAGATCACCACAAGTCTTTGACGTATTTTTTTGTGCATATAATCTAAACAGAGGGAAATCTTCATGTGCGAGTTCCTGTAGTGTTGCTTTCACATTTGCGAGTACACGTTTATCTAACCATCAGTGGAAACCTCAGAGTTTAATTTAAGCCAAAATACCACCAGCCATCCTGTTGATATTGCAGTCACATGTATTTTTGTCTCCACCCATACAAGCAAAGGTTATTTTTATAGAGGTGTTGCTGTCATCATCAATAGCCATCACCGATGAGTTCATGATTCTTAATACAATTCTGGACATCATGGCGTCATAACGATTTTTAACCACGGTTCAAACGGGCCATCTGTTGTAACTGCATCGGCTCTGTGCTCGTGGGATGGTGTTGTTCAGATGGTATCAAATACTATCAGAGCCAAAAAACAGCCTGCTTGGTGTCTCGCTCTGCTCTACTGTAGGCGGTTTTGAATGAAACAAGGGAAAAGCCCGAGAGAGTATATATGTGTGTACATGTAAGATTAATGGAAAGTCTGAATAATTCTACTCTGACCATGGTGGAGTTTAGTCGAAAACGACATGGTGCGTCTAATTGTGTTTGCAAAGTTGCAATAATTTCTACAGTAAATCTGAAGCGAGAAATCTGCCTCCTACTGCTGTGCTTAAACCTGTGATTTACCATCATTTCCATCCTTTTCCTGTCTGGGTTCTTCTTCAGCCTGTGCTGCACTGAGCTGCATTTTTTCATCACCTCTGTCACTAGGCACAGCGATTAGTTAAGAGGTCGTGTTCACCACGTCGTCATAATGACACCTTGCTGGATATCGACTGGAGAGCAGCTCCGCAAATCACCCATGCCGCTCGATAGCGAGCCTGAACCACTGACATGTCACATTTACATCCTCTCCCAGAGACGTTTCGAAGCAAAGAGGCATTTTTCAGCCCAGACGAGGCGGGTGTGAATAAACGGTAATGTGACAGGCGGGTGACAGAGCAGCTCTGGTCAGAACGATTAGGGCCATGCGTCAGCCGCTTTTAATGGGGGAAGTCCTCTAAACATTGTCCCAGTACCTGAACCTCCATAATGAGGGGATAGGTAATGAAGCCAGGGCCTGTATTAATTGCCAGTCGTCACGCAGGGCGCCATCCATAGATAAGCCTCAAATGGTCAGGACAGCGCTGGGTCGAGCGAGAATTTGAGTTTTACACGTAAATGATTCTTGCTTTATGAGCTACAACACGATTGGTCATCTATAATGTGAGCGAGTGAGTTGTGGGTGATGCAGGTGCATAATGAATGTGGAATAAATCCACCCTACTGAGCAAGAGATCAAGATGCTGGTATCAGTCATCGCCACGGGCCATGAACCGACCCTTTCACATTTTACAGCTGCTGTAATTACAAACTCCATTGTAAGACCCACTGCACCGTTTGTTCTCAATGGATAATTGTGGCTATATGACAACATGAAGAGACACAAAAGCTCTCAAGTCAGCCTAGAACAGCGACGATCTTTTGCAGTTAATTGTTGAAGCAGAATGTTTCACATTTTTAGGAATTCTTGATTCCTCCCCCACAGAGGAAAGAAGGAAGCTTCTTGAGATGCTCTTGTCCTTTGTTGCACACCCACAGATGCAAAAATGTTTGCACACATTGCAGAAGTGGTGCAGCTTGGCGCAGCAGACTAGTCCTGCCCAGTGCCCATTGGCTGATGGGATTTGGCCGACCCTGGCGGGACTCAGTGTGCTAGCCGCCCACGGTGAGCAGAAGCTGAATTCAGGAGCTTTCACTCCTGTATGTACTCAGGGTCACACAAGGTCAAACAACTCCTGCATATGAGGATATGTCAAATGACCCTTTCTTCCTCGCTCCTGCCCTTTTTGTGTTGTTTTTTTTCCGAGTCGTTTTCGCTTCAGTCTCATGTAGCCTCGGTAATTTTTCGGTTCAAGATGGCCTTGAATGTGATAAGTCGTCAGCACACCTGCATGCAACATCAGTATATCACCATCACGTGTCTGGTGATGGTGAGCGCTCTTGTACACTGTGTGACTTTCATGCTATTTGTGTAAGAACGAACAAATAAGCTCTTTGTCATTGTTCTCTGGAAATCCAGTAAAAACGAACAATTTGCTATTTTGCGTCGTGAATCACCACACTGAGTCAACACAAAAAACTCTGCGCTGATACACAAAGGAGGTCACGAGCATTATTTCTACATGAAAAAGGAGAGCAGGCCCGAGATGGGAAAGAGAAAACCGCAATGGGAGCGGAATGCCACGCACAGACGCCTGAAACGCCGGTCAGGCATATGACAAGGCAGCATAAAGCAACCTGTCAAGTTCCACCCACAATATTCAGATGAGCTCCGTCAAAGAAAAGTGAATGGACACCAACCTGCTCCAGCACCGGCTAAGATCTAAAGACAAGCCGTGGGAGAGCCCGCAACAACACGAATTGTTCTCTCTTTATGGAGTGGGAGGCTGTTTTTCTTACTGAGTTTGCGTAGGTGTAACTTTTCTATAGATGCTCACCATCAAAGGACTCAGCAGTTTGCACTAGTGGTATGTGGGGTGAGAAATTCCCTCTTAGCCTTTAAGTTGCATTATTTAGTGTTGCCTCTAAACAATACGTCCTATTTTTACACCCAAGTTTGTACACACAAGAAAAAGTGGCTCTCACATTCATGCTGTATTTTTTTTATAGTAATAAAGAACAATTCTTTAAATTATCTAGCAGTTTAAGAAGTGGACAATACTCATTTGTCTGAAAAAAAAAATCAGCTTTTGTGAAATGTAAAACATTTTATTTTTTAAATTTTGAAATTGCAATTAAATATTGCTTTTTCTCATAACCTAAAATTGAACCTGACTGTAAGTATTAATCTCCTGCTCCTGTTGTTTCTACTTAGACGATGTGTTCATTGCAATAAATCACAGCATCCCATCAAAATCACTTGAAGTGCAAAGAAGAGAGTAAATGCATGCAAAACGCAGCCCTCTGCTACTGAATACAGCGCTGCTAGAAAAGGAAAGCTCTTTTTTCCCTTCTGCTCCTGTAATATATTCACTTCCCAAATTACCTGCATTATCTAAATGAAGAGGGCTGTGCTCTCAGTGCAGAGAGCAGCACATCTAACAGACACCACATCATGCAGTTCTACAGGACCTAAAAGCACTCACATACTCTCTCTCTCTCTCTCTCTCTCTCTCTCTCTCTCTCTCTCTCTCTCTCTCTCTCTCTCTCTCTCACTCACTAAAACCCACGAAGAAGAAGTGTTGCACGGTGGCTTGTGCTATACTCACATTATCAGGGCTTGGAGAAAAGTGGCTCTTTGTGAATCCCATCACATGAGTGGACTCCTCCAAGAGCATTACACTGATCCAGTAGCAACACACTCACGCACACACTATCCGGAATACACACACATACACACACGCTCTTGGGATAGCTTGGGCTCCACATCCGATCGGATCGCTCTCCAAACTGATTATCTATAATCTACCAAGGGGCTATATGAGGAGTTCTCTCATTCTCTCTCTCTCTCTCTCTCTTTCTCTCTCTTTAAGGGGGTGTAACAAAAAAAAAAAATCAAGGAAACTCAAGACAATAGCACTGTTCCTTGTGCACGCCACATCTTTGACATTGAAATTATCATGGTAATGTTGAGTGAGAGGTGTGGGAGCTGGGATAATTTGATGGAAGGACCTGTAGGTGTTGGTGTCAGTCACATGTCACATGTAGCAGCGTGAACCTCCCCGTTCTAACTCGGAGTTTTAACATAATGTTAACCACTACAGAGTGAAGCATTTACATCTTTGGCTTAAACAGTGTTATTTTTAGTTATTATGTGAAGCATTGTGCTAACATTATACAGACATATTTATGAGTTTATCTGCTCTTAAATGTGGCATGTAGAAGAAGAAACTTTACATAATGAGAAAAAACTGTCTTAGACATAGACTTTGTGAGTATGACCGGAATCGGACGTTTACAGCATGTACACACACACACACACACACACACACACACACACACACACACACACACACACACACACACACACACACACACACAGGGCTTGCCCAGGACTTTCTCTCATCGCAGAGGCACGTGGCCAAGGAGCCGTGGGTCGGACCCGAGCTCTGTCTCCCTCATTATTGATGAGCTCGCTCCATCATTGACTTCTGGCTCCTCATTCAGCATCAGAATCCATTAACACTAATGTTCTGCTCGTCTGTTTAGACACAAGACCCTGGTTTTCACCTAGAGGAGAGGAGGCACTTCCACACTTTTGACTTGTGGATCCTCGAGGGTTCACTTTCATTAAGTTCTGAGAGACTAACAAAATCTCAGAAGCTTTCTCTCTGAAACATGAATATAAATCGGAATATAAATAAACACATTTAAATGAGGGAACATAGGGATGTTAGGACGAGTGTTTACTATTGCAACAATTTTCTTCAGAAGCTTTTATGACAAAAAAACTCAGAAATAATTATAAATTGAATGGACGAAGTAATGTTCAAGAGATTAAAGAGCTTGTCATATAAAAAACATTAAATATTCCAACAAGTGTAAGGGCAGACAATCAGCTCGACCCAACACAGACCTTGATGAGGAAAAACTATGCAGCAGAACATTAAGCAAATGGTGCCATTAAAAGCGTTAATCTTTACCTGTGAAGGGTGCAGGAATGATGGGGCTTCTGTTTCTTCTGAGGGAAACTGCTGCGTGTCAAACCTCACTAATAAATGGCACGGCTAAATCATCCTTTAATTCGGCGCCACTGTTTTGGAAAGGCGGACCCTTGTTACAGACGTAGCCTCCTGAAGACCCTGTCAAAGTTTAGCCATTAGGAAGCAGATCCATCATGTTTCGATGTGGCCGGTAATGAATTGTGTGTATCGGTGTCATTAGGTCTTTATGAACCGAAGGCTCAGTAATATTAAACGCTGTCATTAAAGAGCCTCTTAATGATGTGTTCAGGTTAATGGGGAAATAGACTCGAGTGGCCTGCCGGAAAAAATGTGTTGATTTTGATTCATTACAGAAATGAAGAGAGAAATGTTTATCAAAGGAAATGTTTTTGTAATCGAACTGCAGTTAAGAGCAAAAGAGAATTTTGAGTGGTAATTACACACACACACACACACACACACACACACACACACACACACACACACACACACACACACACACACACACACACACACATATTATTTATATAGCTTTACTTATATTAATATTTCTATTTATATTTGTGGTAAATCTAAAATGTAAATAATATCAAAAATCAATAAAATAATATTTTTATTTTTATTTTAATAAAATATTTAATTTTAATAAAACATTAAAAGTACACCAGTTAATTTTGGTGCATTTATTATTCAACATTTTATTGTATTTTTTACATTTTTTGTTAATGCCCCAGTGGTTGGAGTCTGACCCACACCTACACAGTGATGCGGTTCACCGTGGTCA
>NC_062525.1:26045974-26098474 GCF_022655615.1 Tachysurus fulvidraco
ATTGAATACGAGGATTTTTTTCACCTTCTGGGTCTCATGTATAAATGTTATATGCTAGTGAACCTTACATAATAAAGTTTATTTTCTCTAGTGTCTCTTCATCCCTGGCAGCCTGACCCACTAAATTGGCTCTGCCATATGTAAAGAGTTAGATGGCTCTCTCCAGTGTGTGTATAGAGTGTGTACTCTAACAAATGGCTCAGACCTTTTTCACCAGTTGACTCATTTATACATAACACAGAGACAAGAACACCCTTGTGTAAAAAAAACATGAGATGCAGTCATTATAAAGTCATGAAGCCATAAAGGAAAGATTATTTAGTCCCACTTTATTTTACAGTCTGTAACCTTTATTTAATACGTAATAAAGGGGGATGTAGTCATGTGGAATCTGATCATCTAATAAAGCATGGGGCAAAATTTCTTTTCTGGTTCATACCAAGGTTAAAGACACAGGTTTCTATAGATGTTCTGCACTGGACTGTGAGATAAAGTGTGTATCTTTGTCATATTCAGCCTGTCATATTAACCCTAACGCATAAACACACGCATAAACAGAGATAAAGAAATTATTAATTGGTAAATATACAAGAAGTGTTCATGTTGTTCCCGTGCTTCAGGTTTTCTTCTGGGTTCTCCGGTTTCCTCCCCAGGTCAAGGACACGTGTTGTAGGCCGATTCTCTAAAATGTCCCCCGTGTGTGTATTTGTGTGTTTAGGGTAATTATTGCCTTGTGGCACAAAGTACTTTTACAGAAAGTAAAGTTCTGTTTGGTTACAGCACCACATACACATGACATACACATACACTGTCACATTAATTACATCCTTATTTCTTTATACTTCCATATTAACAACAGTTACGTACTGTATTATAGAATTCAGTAATATTTCACACTTTATTTCATGTATAAACCTTTAAACACATCTTAACTCTTATGTTGGCACAAAAAAACATTCAAAACATGACCATGAAATAAATAATTTGAATTGTTCAGGTTGTCTTTAATTAAAGATAATAATAATGTTAAAAAGGGATTGAACATTTTACAGAGCCGCTGGCGTGACGTGGCATGACGTCGTGTGGCGTGGCTTGGCGTGGCGTGGCTTGGCTTGGCTTGGCATGGCGTGACGATTATTTTTTCATTTTGTGAGCACTTACTAAGAAGTACTTAATTTGTGACAGCTATTATATTTTAAAATGAGTGAGATGCAGAGAAATCAATAGAATTAGAGCACTGAGCTGACAGGATCCTAGGCATCGAGATGATTGATTATACTCCACATTATGAAATGATGCACTGGAGTCAGAGGTGTCTGTATGTGGAACTATTATAATACTGTGTGTATAATACTGTGTGTATAATACTGTGTGTATAATTCAGTGTGTATAATACTGTGTGTATAATTCAGTGTGTATAATTCAGTGTGTATAATACTGTGTGTATAATACTGAAGTGTTTTCTCAAAGCAAGTAAAGGGTTTATTTCACAAATTCTAGCCAAATAATTAACAGGAGGTCACGTATGAATTATAAAATTCAGTAATATATAACACAAACAGCATGGGCTCAAGTTACACAGATCATTAGGACACATGTGGTATCACATACACACACATACACACACATAGACACACATAGACACACATACACACATACACACACATACACACATATACACACACATACACACACATGGCCTTCAAATATAAACTCTTGGCCTCAATTTATTCATTCATGGATTCTTTATTACAGAAGAAGCACAAGCACTAAGTCACTTCAGGAACAAAAGTCAAAGTCACTGTATGTCTAAAATATAGAACAAAAGAATCTATTTTAGTCACTGTCACAAACCGTCATCCCTTATTCACACACACACACACACACACACACACACACACATACACACACACACACACACACACACACACACACACACACACACACACACACACACACACACATACACATTCACACACACACATACACACACACACACACACACACACACACACACACACACACACACACACACACACATACACATACACATACACATACACACATACACACACACACACATACACACACACATACACACATACACACACACATATATACACACACACACATACACACACACACATACACACATACACACACACACACACATATATACACACACATACACACACACACACATACACACACGCACGCACACACACACATACACACACACACATACACACACACACACACACACACACACACACACACACACACACACACACACACACACACACATACACACACACACACACATACACACACAGACACACATGATTATTAAGCTGTATTATTAACATGATTAAGGTGCATTCAGTTGCTAAGTTTGTTATTTATTTAATTCATTCATACGTTTCTAATTACATAGTTACCTGGAAAGCAAAGTTGCCTGAATTTCAGCACTTTAACACAAAGTTCCTGAACATCAAAGTGACATCTCATATGAAACTCGCCTCCATCATACATCAAAAGATCTATCTAACTGGTCCAGCTCGCTCAGACAGATAATGACTTACCTGTACGTGCTTTTTGTAGGTTAGATTTTTTCTCCACAGGTTTTTGTAAGTATGATTTGCAGATTATTATCACACTGATTTCTTTGAAGTGTTTTAAACTGAAGAAAGCTGATAAATTGGGACAGAGAAGCTCTTCTGTCTCCTCTGTTTCAGACTTCTGCTGCTGACTAAACGTTTAACTCACGTGTCGACTTCCAGCGGAAATCAGCTGTATTTTTATTGGGTCTTAAAAGTTATAATTTGCAAACACATGTTCTGTGTTTTTTGTTAATGGAAGTCTTACAGTCTTCAGGGTCATATGTTTTTTTAAATTCTGAAATTATGAGCAAATATAAATTAAATAAATGAAAAATTAAAAGAAAAAAGTGCCATTCCAGAGAAATGTGTGCTGCAGTCGTGCAGTAAAGTCCCGTGTAGTTTAAAGACCTCCTAACGGATCAGAATTCTTCAGTAACTACAATAACACTAATAGATTGTGTCATTTATACACAATGTACAGAGTATAAATCTGGAGCTGCTGATGATTCAGTTATTCATAGAATGAGTTCTATAATAAACAATAATTTGTCTCGTTGTTGTTGTTGTTGTTGTTGTTGTTGGTAAAGCAGTGCTGATCTCTACACTTTATTTACATGATATTCATCATATAAAAGATTTCAACTTACAGTAATTACAATTCCAAGCTGCATTTTTATTTTTCTTACATAAACCACCGATTTGCCAACAATTACATGTTTTATTATTATTATTATTATTATTATTATTATTATTCATTCTTTTTATAAATGTATCACCAAAGATCCGTGAGATGAGTTTATGCTTGTTATTGTTTATTTCACTCTTTCACTTTCTCTTGAAATGAACAAGACAAAAAAGTCCTGCAGACTTTCCCTTTAAACTTCACCTCTCTCTGTTACAAAGCCCACTGACACTCGAGACACTTTCTGTACGTTTTACAGAAATCTTTTTTAAAAAGAAAAAAAAAACTTATGTGATTGTATGTCTTTCTTTATTAAAAACTATTACAGTCTGTTTAATATTAACATTAGATTATCCCGAGCATCTGTCATACACATTCCTGTGAATTAGCCATTTCTATAGCGACAATATCGTATTAGCATTAATATAATCCTCGCAGTTGGCATTACTGCCAGAGCTGCTGTTATACTCAATTAATCAATTCAACCAATCAGAATTGAGCATTCAGGAGCGCTGCAGTATAAAATGGGAATTAATATGAAAATGAATGTGGAAAAGATGGTTAGCGAGCATGAGCAATTTTTTTGTTTTATCCTTGTTTTCCAGGTCAGAGTCAGCACAGCCACGTGGTATATAAATCAGAAGAAAAGAGAGAAAGCTTGTGACACTGCCGATGGAGAAATAATATATATTTAGAACAGCCGAACGACTAAGGAAGAAAATATCGCTGGGATGGATTAATGTGCAAAAAAGTTAGCATTGCACTGAGCTTAAATAGGATTAGGTCTACTACAATTGGCCGTATTGCAACATCTATAAAGATGTCAGTGATTGGGAGGATCATTACAAGCGTAAATTGCCTGCCAGGGATATGAGAATAGGCACTGGGCCATTTATTACCCCCAGGCCTGCTGCAGCGTGATCGAGCTGTGCCTGCTTTGCTTGGGAAAAGCATCAGTACATCCCTCTTATAGACGCGGCAAAATTCACTGCGTTTGCTAAGCGGAGAAGACAGTTGATATTCTCTGCAGTATATAATGAATAACTAAAGTGGAAAATTATATCAATATCAGTCTAATGATAGAGCTGCTTCAGGAGTTTGAAGAATCTCTCATCTGTTTGTCATTTGCAGATTAAAATTAAAGGACGGCTCTAAAACGATCATATTTTTGTTACCGCTGAAAAGTCATTCATCATATGTTTATGTGAGAGCAGATAGAATTTGGACGTATAACGTATAGGGCTGAGCAATTCTTAACTTAGTGAAAAAGCAGAACACACCAACAATCTTCCACAAATGCAAAATGAGGCAATAAAGCGTGTAATAAAATCAGTAATACCCCGATGTGGAAGTTTATCCTGTAATCATGTTTTGGCCTCAGACTTCTATTTCTCACCAATTAAAACAGATAAAGAGAACTCAGCCAGCTGCATCATATTTCACCGTGCAAATGATGGGAATTCAGCCTGTTCTCTGGTGACAGAAAATCTAATAAATAGCACAATACTTTTTTCTTTTTATTTTAGAATAGGACGCAGGTGCTGTTGTGTTCATCTCAGCTGATGTGAGCTCTAACGATAAAGAAAAAGGAAAAGGAATTAAAAAACTAATCTGGACTCAATAGCGATCTCACGGAAATGTTGTCCTTAAAAACTGGTCTTTATACTTAAATATTTCTGTTTCTAAACATCGCATGTGTTTAATGTAAACCTGCGGATGTCTGCAGGAGTCGTGTAAGTCACACGCTCTGAGGTGCAGCTGGAAGGTTCTTGTTTGTATCTAGTTTGTTATTTGAAACAACTGATCAGCATTCAATTTAAGCGATATTAGCAGTGCGGGACTCACGTTGACTAATTTACTCCTACTCTGATGTACAAACATTAGCAACCATCCTTTTTTTCCCTCCTCTTGTTTTTAGGTTGGACGTGGTAATGCCTCCGCCTCCCACTCGATTGTGGCTAAATGAAAGACTTTGGTGGCTATATTTCCCCCAGTCCCTCCCACTCTCCCCTAACAGCATTAGCTGTACTTTAGGGCCGATATTGTTTCCTATCAATTCTATTCAGGAGAAATGTGAGCTTGCAAGCGTCATTATGAAGCAGTTAATGAAATCATACAAGGTGTTTATGCATGCCGGATCTCGGGACGGCGTAATCTTGCGGCTTATTAAAAGTGAACTTACCTCCAGTCTTGTCTGTAGAGGGCTGATTAGCTTCGGATGCTTGAGAATCAAATGACAGGAGCTAAGACTCGGGGTCAAAGGTCACAGTTTGATTATCACTCATGCGTCAGTTTAATTGTCGGACTAACGCGTGCACGAGCAGGCAGCCGTGTCTCTGGGGTGAAGGCCGCAAAAAAACTAAAGTACGGAGCAGGAACAGACGGATGCTAATGCAATTTGGGAATATAGTAAAGATAATAGTGATGAGTGAGTGGGTGAGCTTTTGTTTTTCTGATAAACACACCCACACCTGACCGACTTTTACACAACTTAAGTTTTACACATAAACTTTTATACACTGCTTTGTTCTTATTTGCATGATCTGATCTGATTTTTCAGCTCTTGAACAAAAATTAAAGCCACATTTGTCCATGAGATAGAGAGAGAGAGAGAGAGAGAGAGAGAGAGAGAGAGAGAGAGAGAGAGAGAGAGAGAGAGAGAGAGACAGACAGACAGACAGACAAATAGACAGACAGATAGACAAATAGACAGATAGACAGACAAACAGACAGACAGACAGACAGACAGACAGACAAACAGACAAATAGACAGATAGACAGACAAACAGACAGACAGACAGACAGACAGACAGACAGACAGACAGACAGACAGACAGACAAATAGACAGACAGATAGACAAATAGACAGATAGACAGACAAACAGACAGACAAACAGACAGACAGACAAACAGATAGACAGACAGATAGACAGACAAACAGACAGATAGATAGACAGACAAACAGACAGACAGACAGATAGACAGACAGACAGATAGACAGATGCTCCTTCACATTAAGGCTTTCCTCAGAGGGAAAACGAAAGACCCATTAAGGTGTAAATTAACAGTAAAGTCTCAGAGACATTGTTGTGTTCATTTTTTGTAAATATTTCTTTGATGTTTTTTCAGGGGTTAACTGTGGCTTAGCGGTTAGCACGTTCGCCTCACACCTCCAGGGTCGGGGGTTCGATTCCCACCTCCACCTTGTGTGTGTGGAGTTTGCATGTTCTCCCCGTGCCTCGGGGGTTTCCTCCGGGTACTCCGGTTTCCTCCCCGGTCCAAAGACATGCATGGTAGGTTGATTGGCATCTCTAGAAAATTGTCCGTAGTGTGTGTGTGTGTGTGTGTGTGTGTGTGTGTGTGTGTGTGTGTGAGTGAATGAGAGTGTGTGTGTGTGTGCCCTGTGATGGGTTGGCACTCCGTCCAGGGTGTATCCTGCCTCGATGCCCGATGATGCCTGACGCCGTGACCCGAGAAGTTCGGATAAGCGGTAGAAGATGAATGAGTGAATGAATGTTTTTTCATGTGTTTGCTAATATTAAAAAAAAACAATATTACAGCTCTAAAGATGTTTTTCTAAATAAAAATATGAATGTGTGCAATTAAATAATTTTATTAAAAAATTACATATTTTTTAAGTATTATATAAAAAAAGTAACAGCCAGTATTAACAACATACTAACCCTAACCTCAGAGATATTATTATTAATAGTGTGGATAAGAGGACAGAAGATAAGATCATTACACTGACACTGTCGCTTTTATTCACTTTCACTTTTAATAAAAATACACTTTAACCTCATGTACAACTTTGGGGCTTGTGTTTATTAGCATTTCTAATAGAGAGCTCTCTGTCTCTGTGTCTCTGTCTCTGTCTGTCTGTCTGTCTGTCTCTGTCTGTCTGTCTCCCTCTCTCTGTCTCTATTTTTATGGCTCTTGAACGACTTCTGTATCCTAAACCCGGGTCGTATGTAATTTATGGATTACCATGAAATACATTTTTATTTGATAATTTTTGATATATTTATAGCTTATATTCCAACTCTGTTTATAGTAGATGTTGATTATGTGAATAATCGTGATGTTTTAAACCTAATGCTGTTTATTCAGAGGAACATATTTGACAGATGCACTCAGAAACACCAACAGAGGTGAAGCCCTGGACACTGGACACTGGACACAGGACACAGGACACAGACTTCACAGAGACTTGAACATGGTTTATGATTTTACAGGAAATAAATTCAGTAACAAACTCTGCAGTATCTGTTGTGGGATCTGTGTTTATCAGTTAACATGCTTTAGTCAGTGCCGATAAGGTCTCATAATGGGTTCTCATTAAAAAAAGCAGAGATAGATAGATAGATAGATAGATAGATAGATAGATAGATAGATAGATAGATAGATAGATAGATAGATAGATAGATAGATAGATAGATAGATAGATAGATAGATAGATAGATAGATAGATAGATAGCAGGATGTGTGTAACATGGACACCTTTTAAATAAATATTGTATACATACACAGATAAAATCTCTTCTGATTTATTTTCTTAGCAGCAGTTTAAACATCACAGCGATGTTTCTGATCAGCAAACTTAATTAGGCATCAGGAAAATCCCAGCTGAGAACAAACTGATGGTCCACTGCAAGACTTCTCAGCAACAGAAGTAGGAGAGTGGGAGGCCATTAGTGTGGGGATTTCCTCAAAGCACCTCAATAACACACACACACACACACACACACACACACACACACACACACACACACACACACACACACACACACACTTTCACTCTATCTCTCTACTTACACTAATGATAATAGAAAGACAAAATCAAACGACAGGACAAAGTGCAAAAGAAACTCGTGTCACTAAGAAAAAATTATCAGCTATTCCACAAATAATCAATTCATCAGACATTCAGCTGATGATGATATCTGACCTATATTCCAACTCGCCTGTGTATAAAGGTATTAATACGTGCTGAAATCTTCAGCAAACTAAATACTGTACCACACAAAAAATACCTAGTGGAATTGCTGGTGCGTTATTTTCAGTGCCTACTCACTTTCCCTCGAGCTCTTACACTCGTCTGCATCTCATCTAGTGAAAGCAGCTTCACGCTCATCACCGTGCAACCTCAAATCTCATTTCTGTCTGTTTTCTCATGAGCAACACGGCCTTGGAAATATTTGAACAAAGAATAAAAAAAGATTTAATCATTTACAGATGAGAAGAGTTTTAACCCCTTGAGCTTTTAATGTAAAAAATGTCCATCGTACAGAAACGACGGGATTAGAAGGTCGGCACAACAGCGATGTACATTAGTTAGGATTATTACAAACAGAAAGGTAAAATGCAAATATTTGAACTAATATAATTTTATTATTAAATATAATCTTTATAAACTAATCTTTAAATATTTAACTGTAAAACCTAAAACATTAAAATATTTACTACAATATGTAACATACTACCAATTGTTATTTATTAATTTATTTACTTAGATATTTATTTACTTATTTATTGGTCTTCCCATGTCCTGAATTTAATGACTTGTCCCTCGATGCCTCTAGAAATGTATTTTTGTACAATTCTTGAGGAGTCTGTGACCCAGTACTGATTCATTCATTCATTCATTCATTCATTCATTCATTCATCTCCTACCGCTTATCCGAACTTCTCGGGTCACGGGGAGCCTGTGCCTATCTCAGGCGTCATCAGGCATCGAGGCAGGATACACCCTGGACGGAGTGCCAACCCATCACAGGGCACACACACACTCTCATTCACACACACACACACACACACACACACACACACACACACACACACACACACACACACACACACACACACACACACACACACACACACACACTCTCTCTCTCTCTCTCATTCACTCACCAGTACTGATTAATCTCTAGAATGATTTGAGGTACATGAGCCTGTAACCTGTCAGATCATACTGTCAAACCTCAACAAGACGCTTTTGCCTGTCGAACTGCGGCTCGTTGGAGCTATTTTGTCTTGTTGCAACATTCTTTGTAAACTCTACAGGCTCTTGTGTGTGTAAGTCCCAGGAGATTTCTAAACCACTCAAACCACGGCACAGATGAAGTCATCAAGATCACACTTTTCTTCACATTATGATGTTTGATGTGAACAGTAACTGGTTTCTTCCCCAGTCTAAAGACACTGTGTGTGTGTGTGTGTGTGTGTGTGTGTGTGTGTGTGTGTGTGTGTGTGTGTGTGTGTGTGTGTGTGTGTGTGTGTGTGTGTGTGTGTGTGTGTGTGTGTGTGTGTGATTGTCCAGTCCCTGAGACACAATCCAGGCTCCTTGTGACTGTGTGTAAAATAAACAATACAGAAAACAGATAAATGATCATGTGATGTGTGTAAATCTTTTATAGTTACTATATTATCATGTACCAATATGTTCCTTTATATTATTGTTTGTAAAAACACAATAAAAGTGTTCTTCAGGTGAAATAAATAAAAGAGATGAATATGTCCTGTGTGAACTGTTCACTACGACTGTGTATTTGCTGCAGGGGATGGAACCCATCAGCAGCAGGTTTACTTTAGCACTTCTCTCTGCTTTGACACAGTTATGCTGAAATGCAGCCATCTGTTTAGACAATAAGATTTGTTGTGGATTCTAAAAAATATTTTTCTATTCATATCATTTCTTTCATTACCACCGCCACAGTCTGTAGAGTTATGACTCTAATAATATCCACAGCACTGAAAATATATCTTTCTCAAGTGCAATATGGAAAAGTCATTTATGGAATCATTAGTGATATGAGTTTTGTTCAATGCACAGGTTTTTATTCTCCAAACTAAATGGCATGAGAACTATTTAACAATTGAATATCTTAAATTTTCTCCTGGGTTCTTTGTAAGAATTCAAGATATCTGTCAGTCTCTGGCGGAGACGCCATTGCTCAAATTTCATATTCAGTGACAAGAGAAAGTATGATTCATCTTTTCTAATCGCAGCAAATAACTCTGAAAAGTCACTTGTGGTTTCAAGGTGAACAAAAACATTTTGTTATGCTAAATAGAATGTTTTGTGTCATAATTTTTTGGATATGACCTTTCAGTCATGCAGGTTTGTATGTTATAGTTCATTGATTCCGTTTTCAGAGGATCAAACCTAATATTTACTGACATTACGAGTTTCATAATAAGACGGCAGGAGACGGATCTTTTCCTAAAACCTCGGTCTGACCTCGTGGTCATCTAAAGTTCATTCTGGTTCATGATTCTCAGCAGGGTTGTATTATAAGGGCTGTATTATTCACATCCTGTTTATTACAGACTTTATAAATGTATTTAATATTATAACATTTTTATTTAAAAAAATATTATTGGGAGAAACATTAGGAACAATTCACTTTTTTAGACCTGTTGGACCTAAATTTGACTCAAAGCCCAGGTTTAGTTTGGATGAAAGCATGTTATTAGTGAAAATAGTCTTGGAGAATCTGTTGGAAACCTGACAGCGGTGCAAAAGCTGAGAGCAGCGTGCTAGCCTAACATGTGTAGTGTAAAGAAAGGAATATTTGTCGAGCACATTAGCTCACCGAGGGGTTCCCATTGTCAGTGAGGGGAGTGCCCTTAAAAGCCCTGTGCATTCCCCTTTCTCTCTTTTTGGACTGTCTGTGTGGGAGGTTGTGTGGGCTTCCCAATACAGTGGCTCTTAAAGCAGACAGGAACTTTCCTGTGCGTCTCTTCAAACCAGAAACGGCCGTCCTAAGCACAATCCTGCCGTCAGGACAGAGGCGAAGGAGGAGGACAAAGAGGAGAGCGGCGTGCAGAGCGTGGGTTGGAGGATCCTGCCTCCTGAGGAGTCCCGGGGGCTCGGGAGCAGAGCTGGCTCATCATTACTTTTCAGCCAGGTGAAAGCCACGTCCTCCTACTCCCAAATTCCTCCATATTCAGCCAGTCGGCCTCCCAGCTGTTGGACAGAGTGCCGTAAGAGACGCTACAGCAGTCCAGGGGACAAGAGACTCCAAATAGTGTGGGCAGATGCTCACTGTCGAATTGAATGCAAATTAGCGTTATTATCCAGGAGATGATTTCCACGTTTTACACTCTGTGGCTCATGATGCCAGATTGGCGGCTGGAAATAAACAAAGAGGTCACGAAGGCAGAGTGCGGTGTCAGTGATCCTGAACTCAGCAATAAATCATGTTTTGATCTTGTTTTTTTGTTTATGCTTTTTTCTACCAGCTCTAATGACATGCTGCCTATAAAGATCACACAGTAAATAATGTTAGATGAACAATAACAGGCCAGAGAGAGAGAGAGAGAGAGAGAGAGAGAGAGAGAGAGAGAGAGAGAGAGAGAGAGAGAGAGAGAGACAGAGAGAGACAGAGAGACAGAGAGACAGAGTGAGAGAGGGAACAAGACCATTTCTATTCCTCTGTAAATATTTTTTTCAATGAGTTATGACTCGATTCACATTTGTCTGTTGGCCCGCCGGACACCCACAGAGTTCCACTGAGCTCTTTCTTTTTGCTTGAACACATTGTGCTGAGAACAGAACTGGCTTTGCACAGGACTCATTAAATCAGGATATTCATGTGAATTCCAGAGACTCCGAACAATTCGAGCCACAGAAGCCTTCAAGACCTCACATGTCCAGCTGCTGAGAGAGTCATGAGATTAAGTAATAATCAGGTGCAGCTCATCCACTGTCTAACACTACGGATCAGGATGGGGCACTAAAGACAGACAGACAGACAGACAGACAGACAGACAGACAGACAGAGAGATAGATAGATAGATAGATAGATAGATAGATAGATAGATAGATAGATAGATAGATAGATAGATAGATAGATAGATAGATAGATAGATAGATAGATAGATGTACACCTGAAGAGCTTGAGTCATTGAGCTGTACCTACGATTACTCTACACTTGTGCCTGTAGGCCTGTGTGTGTGTCTAATTAGCAATAATTACGAGACACTTTAAGCTCACAACATTGGTCAACAAAAACAAAGTACTCGAGCCAAAGATGTCACATGATACAAAAGTACGACGGTGCTGCATTAATGAAGCCGAGTTGCTTTGTAAGGCCATGGTAACAGAACAACTTTGCATATTGTGCTGAGGATTTTATGTCTCTTATCAGTTCTGTGGTTTTATATCTAGTTTTGCATCACTTTTATTTGTGAGATTTATTTATATGTAAATGATATTTCTGATCCTAACTAGTCAGGGTCCGCAGATATAACACACCTGCGTAGCTAAATTAAGTTAGTTTACAGTCCCAGGAATAGTCGGGTTAGTATAATACACTTTACTAAATAATACACAAATAAGTAGTTTCAGAGTTTAGTTCAGTTTCCATGATGAGAGGATCAGTCATGGAGACATTGCTATCCATTTCAGACGAAACTTAAGTAAATGCTACAGATTAATATTACATGTAATATAAGCAGTGTGATCTACTACTGAGTGTGTGGTTTACTGATATGACACAGCAGAAGTTCCCTACATTAATATGTACAGAGATGTTTGGCTGGGGATTTTACTTTATAAAAAAAATTATAAATAATTTAAGAAGATTTAAACAATTTTCTATTATTTTTTTTCTTTTTCTTTGTTTTTTTAATGGAATTTTTTTGTATAAAAAAAAACAGAACTAAAAGTTAGCATGGTGTAAGGAGAAGTGTAGGTCTTTATTTCTTTCTTTTCATTTTCCCTCCCTACAACTTGTTCCACTTTTCTTTTTATTGTGGTGGGTGGGTGGGTGGGGGTTTTATAACTAGAAAAAAAAAACACAATATGTCGAAAGGTTTGTGGACACCAGATTTAGTGGACCATGATGTTGCCACAGTGGAGGTTTGTGTCCGTTCGGCTTAGTGAGCATTAGTGAGATTAGACATCAGTGAGATTAGACATCAGTGAGATTAGACATCAGTGAGATTAGACATCAGTGAGATTAGACATCAGTGAGATTAGACACTGATGTTAGGTCTGAAGTTGCAGTTCATCCCAAACTCTGTATGCAGGACACTGGAGTTCCTCACAGCCTGGTGTAAACACATCCATCCACAGCCTCCTACTGCGGGGTAAGATGGAGCTTTGGCTCCCTCTTATGTTCAACATAAACAACTGCATTGTTTAGAAACAGTGAATCAAATAAAATGTGATTCGTTTGATTCATTTTTACTTCCAAATTGTTAATATTTAATGTTTTTGTATGTAATAAGTAAAAAATGCAGCAGATCAAAAATACAAATAAATGAATGAAATAGAAGTCAACAGACAGGCAGGAAGTGACGTCAGGAAGGTCGGCGACGTCACGCGTTTCCCCTGTTTTGTTGTTTGCTGCCCGGATTTTTGGGTCAACAGTCTGGGGTTTAAGCCGAAAAGTCACCATGCGATCGAATCCCAACCGCCTTTATACACTATAACTGTGTCTGATGTGGACAATAAAGCATGGAGGTGGTGGACAGTCCTGTAAATCTCGTAAGTTTTCTCCTTATTGCTCCTGTACTGTGACTGAGGAAAGTGTTCCAATCCCTAACAGAGTGCAATGGAGACGTAGTGCGCTGAGTGGGGTTCGAATCCCTCATTTAACACACCGAGTAATGCTTTATACTGGGGTTATAGACTGTTATATATTATATACTGCCGTGTTAGCTTCGTAGCTAATGTTAGCCGTGGAGTCATAACACGCCCTGAACAAAGCCTCGTTAGGTGTGTGTGCGCGCGCGTGTGTGCGCGTATGTGTGTGTGCGCACGCGCGCGCGTGTGTGTGTCTGTCTGTCTGTCAGTCAGTGTGTCTGTGTGTGTCTGTATGTGCGTGCGTGTGTGTGTTTGTGACTGTAGGCCTGTGTGTGTGTGTGTATAGGTGTGTGTGTTTGTGTCTGTGCGTGTGTGTGTTTGTGTGTCTGTGTGTTTGTGTCTGTAGGCCTGTGTGTGTGTTTGTGTCTGTGTGTGTCTGTAGGTCTGTGTCTGTAGGTCTGTGTTTGTGTCTGTAGGTCTGTGTGCGTGTGTGTGTGTGTGTGTGTCTGTAGGTCTGTGTGTGTGTAGGTGTCTGTGTCTGTGTGTGTGTCTGTAGGACTGTGTGTGTGTGTCTGTGTGTTTGTGTCTGTAGGCCTGTGTGTGTGTTTGTGTCTGTGTGTGTTTGTGTCTGTAGGTCTGTGTGTGTGTAGGTGTCTGTGTGTGTGTGTGTGTCTGCAGGACTGTGTGTTTGTGTCTGTGTGTCTGTGTGTTTGTGTCTGTAGGCCTGTGTGTGTGTTTGTGTCTGTGTGTGTGTCTGTAGGTCTGTGTCTGTAGGTCTGTGTTTGTGTCTGTAGGTCTGTGTGCGTGTGTGTGTGTGTTTGTGTCTGTAGGTCTGTGTGTGTGTCTGTAGGACTGTGTGTGTGTGTTTGTGTCGTCTGTAGGTCTGTGTGTGTGTAGGTGTTTGTGTCTGTGTGTCTGTGTGTTTGTCTGTAGGCCTGTGTGTGTGTTTGTTTCTGTGTGTGTGTCTGTGTGTTTGTGTCTGTAGGTCAGTGTGTGTGTTTGTGTCTGTGTGTGTGTTTGTGTCTGTAGGTCAGTGTGTGTGTTTGTGTCTGTGTGTGTGTTTGTGTCTGTAGGTCTGTGTGTGTTTGTGTCTGTGTCTGTAGGTCTGTGTGTGTTTGTGTCTGTGTGTGTTTGTGTCTGTGTGTGTGTGTGTGTGTGTGTGTGTCTGTAGGTCTGTGTGTGTGTTTGTGTCTGTGTGTGTGTTTGTGTCTGTAGGTCTGTGTGTGTGTTTGTGTCTGTGTGTCTGTGTCTGTAGGTCTGTGTGTGTTTGTGTCTGTGTGTGTGTCTGTGTGTGTGTTTGTGTCTGTAGGTCTGTGTGTGTGTTTGTGTCTGTGTGTGTGTGTTTGTGTCTGTGTGTGTGTCTGTGTGTGTGTCTGTAGGTCTGTGTTTGTGTCTGTGTGTGTGTTTGTGTCTGTAGGTCTGTGTGTGTGTTTGTGTCTGTGTCTGTAGGTCTGTGTGTGTGTGTGTCTGTGTGTGTGTTTGTGTCTGTAGGTCTGTGTGTGTGTTTGTGTCTGTAGGTCTGTGTGTGTGTCTGTAGGTCTGTGTGTGTGTTTGTGTCTGTGTGTGTATGCGACACTCATCCAGCAATCTGTGGTCCATTTGGTTTGTAAATATTATAAATATAGCAGATAAACCTGCACCACAACAATGAGGACCAGATGGAACTGCTGGAGATGCTGTGATGGAACTGTAAAGTCATTTAATGACATTGTTATAATCTACTGAGTGATTCTATGGCAGGTTATAACCTTAATGACATTTTCACCAACATCGGATTGCGTGACCTTACAGAGTAAAATGTGGCCTACTTGTTATTTATGAATAAACATTTTATGGATCCTGTACATTAGAAGTTTGTAGCTAGAAACCCTAACAATATAACAGTGTGTACAGTATACCCTGAACCATACCCTGACCCTAACAGTGTGTACAGTATACCCTGACCCTGACCCTGACCCTGACAGTGTGTACAGTATACCCTGAACCATACCCTGACCCTAACAGTGTGTACAGTATACCCTGACCCTGACCCTGACAGTGTGTACAGTATACCCTGAACCATACCCTGACCCTGACAGTGTGTACAGTATACCCTGAACCATACCCTGACCCTGACAGTGTGTACAGTATACCCTGACCCTGACCCTGACAGTGTGTACAGTATACCCTGACCCTGACCCTGACCCTAACAGTGTGTACAGTATACCCTGACCCTGACAGTGTGTACAGTATACCCTGACCCTGACCCTGACCCTGACCCTAACAGTGTGTACAGTATACCCTGACCCTGACCCTGACAGTGTGTACAGTATACCCTGAACCATACCCTGACCCTGACAGTGTGTACAGTATACCCTGACCCTGACCCTGACAGTGTGTACAGTATACCCTGACCCTGACAGTGTGTACAGTATACCCAGAACCATACCCTGACCCTGACAGTGTGTACAGTATACCCTGACCCTGACCCTGACAGTGTGTACAGTATACCCAGAACCATACCCTGACCCTGACAGTGTGTACAGTATACCCTGACCCTGACAGTGTGTACAGTATACCCAGAACCATACCCTGACCCTGACAGTGTGTACAGTATACCCTGACCCTGACAGTGTGTACAGTATACCCTGACCCTGACAGTGTGTACAGTATACCCTGACCCTGACAGTGTGTACAGTATACCCTGACCCTGACCCTGACTGTATAACAGTGTGTACAGTATACCCTGACCCTGACCCTGACAGTGTGTACAGTATACCCTGACCCTGACAGTGTGTACAGTATACCCTGACCCTGACAGTGTGTACAGTATACCCTGACCCTGACAGTGTGTACAGTATACCCTGACCCTGACCCTGACTGTATAACAGTGTGTACAGTATACCCTGACCCTGACCCTGACAGTGTGTACAGTATACCCTGACCCTGACAGTGTGTACAGTATACCCTGACCCTGACAGTGTGTACAGTATACCCTGACCCTGACAGTGTGTACAGTATACCCTGACCCTGACCCTGACAGTGTGTACAGTATACCCTGACCCTGACCCTGACAGTGTGTACAGTATACCCTGACTGTATAACAGTGTGTACAGTATACCCTGACCCTGACAGTGTGTACAGTATACCCTGACCCTGACAGTGTGTACAGTATACCCTGACCCTGACCCTGACTGTATGACAGTGTGTACAGTATACCCTGACCCTGACCCTGACTGTATAACAGTGTGTACAGTATACCCTGACCCTGACTGTATAACAGTGTGTACAGTATACCCTGACCCTGACTGTATAACAGTGTGTACAGTATACCCTGACCCTGACAGTGTGTACAGTATACCCTGACCCTGACCCTGACTGTATAACAGTGTGTACAGTATACCCTGACCCTGACTGTATAACAGTGTGTACAGTATACCCTGACCCTGACAGTGTGTACAGTATACCCTGACCCTGACCCTGACTGTATAACAGTGTGTACAGTATACCCTGACCCTGACTGTATAACAGTGTGTACAGTATACCCTGACCCTGACCCTGACAGTGTGTACAGTATACCCTGACCCTGACCCTGACAGTGTGTACAGTATACCCTGACCCTGACCCTGACTGTATAACAGTGTGTACAGTATACCCTGACCCTGACCCTGACTGTATAACAGTGTGTACAGTATACCCTGACCCTGACTGTATAACAGTGTGTACAGTATACCCTGACCCTGACCCTGACTGTATAACAGTGTGTACAGTATACCCTGACCCTGACCCTGACTGTATAACAGTGTGTACAGTATACCCTGACCCTGACCCTGACTGTATAACAGTGTGTACAGTATACCCTGACCCTGACAGTGTGTACAGTATACCCTGACCCTGACAGTGTGTACAGTATACCCTGACCCTGACAGTGTGTACAGTATACCCTGACCCTGACCCTGACTGTATGACAGTGTGTACAGTATACCCTGACCCTGACCCTGACTGTATAACAGTGTGTACAGTATACCCTGACCCTGACTGTATAACAGTGTGTACAGTATACCCTGACCCTGACTGTGTGTACAGTATACCCTGACCCTGACTGTATAACAGTGTGTACAGTATACCCTGACCCTGACTGTGTGTACAGTATACCCTGACCCTGACCCTGACTGTATAACAGTGTGTACAGTATACCCTGACCCTGACCCTGACTGTATAACAGTGTGTACAGTATACCCTGACCCTGACAGTGTGTACAGTATACCCTGACCCTGACCCTGACAGTGTGTACAGTATACCCTGACCCTGACAGTGTGTACAGTATACCCTGACCCTGACAGTGTGTACAGTATACCCTGACCCTGACAGTGTGTACAGTATACCCTGACCCTGACCCTGACTGTATAACAGTGTGTACAGTATACCCTGACCCTGACCCTGACAGTGTGTACAGTATACCCTGACCCTGACAGTGTGTACAGTATACCCTGACCCTGACAGTGTGTACAGTATACCCTGACCCTGACAGTGTGTACAGTATACCCTGACCCTGACCCTGACAGTGTGTACAGTATACCCTGACCCTGACCCTGACAGTGTGTACAGTATACCCTGACTGTATAACAGTGTGTACAGTATACCCTGACCCTGACAGTGTGTACAGTATACCCTGACCCTGACAGTGTGTACAGTATACCCTGACCCTGACCCTGACTGTATGACAGTGTGTACAGTATACCCTGACCCTGACCCTGACTGTATAACAGTGTGTACAGTATACCCTGACCCTGACTGTATAACAGTGTGTACAGTATACCCTGACCCTGACTGTATAACAGTGTGTACAGTATACCCTGACCCTGACAGTGTGTACAGTATACCCTGACCCTGACCCTGACTGTATAACAGTGTGTACAGTATACCCTGACCCTGACTGTATAACAGTGTGTACAGTATACCCTGACCCTGACAGTGTGTACAGTATACCCTGACCCTGACAGTGTGTACAGTATACCCTGACCCTGACAGTGTGTACAGTATACCCTGACCCTGACCCTGACTGTATAACAGTGTGTACAGTATACCCTGACCCTGACCCTGACTGTATAACAGTGTGTACAGTATACCCTGACCCTGACCCTGACCCTGACAGTGTGTACAGTATACCCTGACCCTGACCCTGACAGTGTGTACAGTATACCCTGACCCTGACCCTGACTGTATAACAGTGTGTACAGTATACCCTGACCCTGACCCTGACTGTATAACAGTGTGTACAGTATACCCTGACCCTGACTGTATAACAGTGTGTACAGTATACCCTGACCCTGACCCTGACTGTATAACAGTGTGTACAGTATACCCTGACCCTGACCCTGACTGTATAACAGTGTGTACAGTATACCCTGACCCTGACCCTGACTGTATAACAGTGTGTACAGTATACCCTGACCCTGACAGTGTGTACAGTATACCCTGACCCTGACAGTGTGTACAGTATACCCTGACCCTGACAGTGTGTACAGTATACCCTGACCCTGACCCTGACTGTATGACAGTGTGTACAGTATACCCTGACCCTGACCCTGACTGTATAACAGTGTGTACAGTATACCCTGACCCTGACTGTATAACAGTGTGTACAGTATACCCTGACCCTGACTGTGTGTACAGTATACCCTGACCCTGACTGTATAACAGTGTGTACAGTATACCCTGACCCTGACTGTGTGTACAGTATACCCTGACCCTGACCCTGACTGTATAACAGTGTGTACAGTATACCCTGACCCTGACCCTGACTGTATAACAGTGTGTACAGTATACCCTGACCCTGACAGTGTGTACAGTATACCCTGACCCTGACAGTGTGTACAGTATACCCTGACCCTGACAGTGTGTACAGTATACCCTGACCCTGACCCTGACTGTATAACAGTGTGTACAGTATACCCTGACCCTGACTGTATAACAGTGTGTACAGTATACCCTGACCCTGACAGTGTGTACAGTATACCCTGACCCTGACCCTGACTGTATAACAGTGTGTACAGTATACCCTGACCCTGACAGTGTGTACAGTATACCCTGACCCTGACCCTGACCCTGACAGTGTGTACAGTATACCCTGACCCTGACTGTATAACAGTGTGTACAGTATACCCTGACCCTGACCCTGACAGTGTGTACAGTATACCCTGACCCTGACCCTGACCCTGACAGTGTGTACAGTATACCCTGACCCTGACTGTATAACAGTGTGTACAGTATACCCTGACCCTGACAGTGTGTACAGTATACCCTGACCCTGACCCTGACAGTGTGTACAGTATACCCTGACCCTGACTGTATAACAGTGTGTATAGTATACCCTGACCCTGACCCTGACTGTATAACAGTGTGTACAGTATACCCTGACCCTGACCCTGACTGTATAACAGTGTGTACAGTATACCCTGACCCTGACAGTGTGTACAGTATACCCTGACCCTGACCCTGACTGTATAACAGTGTGTATAGTATACCCTGACCCTGACTGTATAACAGTGTGTATAGTATACTAAACATGGGCAACATCCCGTGTTGAAATGAGTGACATTTGGGACTACAGATGTGTGACATGACACAGTTTTGTCACATTTTACTTAGAGTTATTTTTCTTAGCCAACTTGTTATTAACTCCTGAGTCACATGAACCAAATTGGGACATGTCGTAGTTCCTGGTCTGAAGTTTGTTGCTGTTACTTTTCTAAGCGAAACTTCCGGTATCCCATAGACTTCCATTATAAACTTTAGAGGTTTATAACTCGGCAAGTTTTCGAGCGATTTACACCGATTCTTTAGGACCTTACTCTGGACCAAGTTTTTATTTCGGAGTTCCGACGGAATTTTCAGTTTTCCCGTAGTTGGCGATCGAACATCCCATAGACTTGAATGGGGAATTCTTAAAATTCCTCTAAGCTCTCACACATTGGCACCCCAACGGGTATTCTCGTGACGTCACGTGTAGCCCCGCCCCCAAAATAACAAAATCATAAATTTTGCACAACATGGACATGTCATATATCAAAACACTCAGCACAATGAGGGGAACTACCTCACACGTATTCTGGTTATGTCACATGACGTCACATGACTTCACGTGTAAATAAAAATTAGCACAACATGGACATGTCATATATCAAAACACTCAGCACAATGAGGGGAACTACCTCACACGTATTCTGCTCTCGTCACGTGATGTCACGTGAAAATCAAAAATTTGCGCAACATAGACATGTGACATCAAAACGCTCAGCACAATGAGGGGAACTTCCTCGCATGTTCGTCTCTACTTGCCTCCAAATGTTTTGGCACCCCATCTTTCTGTCCACTTGCCTCCAAAAGTAACACTGACCCTTATGTCCACTTATGTCCACATTAAATAAAAGTGTCTGTGAGGGAAGATTTCAGTCACACACACACACACACACACACACACACACACACACACACCCCTCTCACTCTCTCACTCTCTCTCTACATCTCACTCTACCCCCCCTCACTCTAACTCCCTCCCTCTCTGTCCCTCTTTCTTTCTCTCTCTCCCCCCCTCTCTTTCACTCTACCCCCCCTCACTCTAACTCCCCCCCTCCCTCTCTGTCCCTCTTTCTTTCTCTCTCCCCCCCTCTCTTTCACTCTACCTCTCTCCCCCTCACTCTAACTCCCCCCTCTCTCCCTCTCTGTCCCTCTTTTTTTCTCTCTCTCCCCCCTCTCCTCTCTCTCACTCTACCTCCCCCCCTCCCCCTCTCAGGCCCATCAGCAGTGCAGGAAGGCAGACCGCTTGCTTGCTGCTGGGAAATATGAAGAGGCAATCTCTTGTCACAGAAGAGCTGCAGGTTAGTCATCATTCAATTATACGCTTTCATTCCTCATGACCCAGAGCCTGTGTGTAGGGTTCAGTCTGTATTCAGGACTGTTGTCTTCAGTAGATTAGATTAGATCCAATTTTATTGTCATTGTGTAAAGTACATGTACAAAGGCAGCGCAACACAGTTCGAATCTAACCAGAAGTGCATAGTGTTGTATTTACAATAAATTACAGCAATGGGGAAGTGACAGATAGATAAAGAGTAAATAAAGTGATTGTTTTGCTCTCTCTGAGATTTCTTTCTTTCTGTAGAAAGGTTGTAAATGTTAGGGCAGAGAGTGAAGCTCAGCAGCTGGCCAACAGTAACCACAAGCCTCAGTATGTTTCAGCACAGGTTCATGAGCATCTACAGTAAGTCACCTTCACTTTTGTCTGTGTTTAAGACCTGCTGAAGGAGGCCATGAAGCTCACCGAGTGTGAACAGGTAAAGCTGCTTTCTCACCTCACACACACTTTATATGCACATTTATAGAACATTTGTCAGATTAAATGCACTTGCACCACAAAGCTATTGATTCTTTTCCCCCTTTTTGTTTTATTCCTTGTATCGTGTATCTAACACTGGCTGATTATGTACGTTTTATATGGATCAGGAATTTACATCTGATGTGTTACGTACTATCCAGTGGCTCGAGTTACGAATGTCTATTCATTTTCTTTACAAAGTAATATCAGTAATGTCATCACACCGACTCTTACTGAGAGTCACATTCAGTCATGCCACATTTAAATGTACTGATTTATTCTCTTCCTCCATCCTTACATGCGAAACGGCCTCCAGTCCTCTCTGTTGTGTCCTTTCACAGAACAAAAAGGGGTGACATTTAAAAATGAAATTAAATACCAGTTTTTACCTGGCAGAAAGCTCACGTTCATGGCTCCAGATCTGGTGTTTCCTTTTCAGTGAGTGTCAGTCTGTGGGCCGGTGGTGTGAGAAAAATGAGGTACAAACATTGTACCACCAGCCTGAGGATCTGCCTTATCCCCTTTACGGTATTTGATAAGACGGAAGCAAATGCAGTCATCCTAAGGTACAGGTCCAAGTACCTTTACCTCCACCTGCCCAGGTACACACTTCTTTAGGTTCTCTATTAGTCCTGCACATCTTCGTGATCTCAGGACTACCTTTAGTTGTAAAGGACAGATGATTTTGTCCCTGAGATGTTAATGTAACAAACTGATGCAACCCAAAGGGGTTTTTAGCTGAGAGATATTAAAACCAAGACACACAGAGATCATGACCTCCAGCATTGAATAAAAGCAACTCCCCGAATATTCACATGTCGATCGTAACCTTGAGTTCCTCCCAGATCATGTTGTGTTCACTGTTTAAACATGGAGGAGTCTCAGTGTTGTGTTCTGTGAGGTCAGTGAGAACACATCAGAAAATCTCCTTACACTCTGGGGCACAGAGAGATGGTCTCCTTAGGAGAACAAGCTGAAAGTTAGCTGCCTGAACGTACAGGAGATCTTATTAAAGAGTGTCAAGTGACTGTATCGTGCGTCAACAAGAGTCATGTCACGTTAACTGCTAAACTTTACTGATCTCACTTTTATTTAATCCTGTGTGCCTTAGGCTCGCCTGTCTTTAGAGTTGCAGAGAGACAGCCACGTAAAGCAGCAGAGGTTAATCGAGGAGCGGTGGAAGCGAGCAAGACGAGAAAACAAGCCTTGCGTCCTTCAGGTGCTCCCTCCCTCATCCTCAGTGTCAGTGCCTCACGCTCAGCTGAGCTCCTCCTGCCCCGAACGTGAGTACGACACCTGGCTGTACCTCCTGAGAAACAGAGGTTCCCCCGGCACCGTGGCCGAGCCGACCCCAGGCACCAAGGCCCGCAAAGATGACAAGACACGCCTGGAGGAGCAGCGCACCACCATAGAGGACCTGCGGCAGCTGCTGGAGCGACTGTTAGCAGAGAACGAGCGCCTGACTCGAGAAAACAAGCGGCTACACCAGGAGAACGTACGCCTGCGCAGGGAGAGTGATGCAGATGCCCATCTAGTAGAGAGCTCGGAGTTGTGGTTACTGCCTTCAGCACCTGACCAGCACAAACCTGCAGGAATCACCATCCCACACCTGCCCCCACTCGAGATGCCCCCTCACGAGATTCCGCTGGAGGAGCTGCCCGCACTCGAGCTGCCTGAAGACATCCAGCATGAGCTGCAGGAGCTGCTGGATGGAGAGAAACTGTGAGCAGATATGCGCTCACCAAAGGGAAAAATCGATGGGCTCTGCATCAGCGTGGTCGCGCCACTCAGGTTTCTGTCTGTGGTCTTGGTGGCATGAATGGCTTGTTTTTATGCATCAGATGCAGTTTTTTTAATTTCTCCGTCTCTAATGATCCTAGGTACTGCAGCTTTTTGATACAAAAAAGGATTTTTGCAGGTCTTGTGCCTTTTTTGAGTATTTCCAGTGTGAAATGTGTAAAATATCTCATAGTGGAAGCCATGATCGTCTGAGAAGCTTGGAGAGCGCATGACTGAGATGTTTTGGGAAAATATCAAAGCCCGCTCTTTATCAGGAGGAGACCCTGGAGTCTCCGAGAACCCACTATATCCCAGACACAGACAGCAAGCACTGTGAACTGTGTGTGTGTGTGTGTGTGTGTGTGTGTGTGTGTGTGTGTGTGTGTGTGTGTGTGTGTGTGTGTGTGTGTGTGAGAGAGAGAGAGAGAGAGAGAGAGAGATTATGCATGTGTTTCTGTAGCTTCTTGATTTTTGATTTTTCTGTATCTTCTTGTTAGACATGCTGTCATGAAGGCATGTGGAAAAGCATGAACAGAGATTCACTGCCTCGGATCGTGTCTCGTCCTTTCCACCTTCTCCTGACTCGATGCTGTTAGAGACACAGAGCTAACCGGCTTACACCATAACCCATGTGAGGAGATCAGAAACCTGTGTGTCCTGTCTTGTTATGAACAGTTCCTGTGACCCTGAGAAAGACCAGCCACAAACTCAGCAATAACACATGCTACACTTTTCAGTCTGTTGTTGTTTATTCTTTTGTTTCTGGTGTTTGCACAGGAACCTCAGATCTAAATGCACGTCTCAGTGAAAGAATCTCAAACCTTTCTCCATCATCGTCAGTTTAATGTTTGTTTAATGAATTTTAGGTATTTTTGTGTTTGCTTTTGTTTCTCAGATGTTGTAATATTTTCAGGTAAATGTGTGATTTTTAATTTGAATATGCAGAAATACTTTGACTATCCATACAATCATGCAGGACATAAATCGGCTTTAAGCTTTACGTCAGACGCTAATCCGGAGCAAATCCACTCGTGCCACATGTGAAAGGAAAAAAATCTGAATGCTTTTTAATGGGATTTAGAGACGTTGTGTTTGTCTCATGAAGAGGGAACCAAATCATTGTTTTAATTTAACTTTTAAATGTAATTATTGTTTTTGCAGATGTAGTCCGAGTGCATCTTTCACCTGTGTGTGTGTGTGTGTGTGTGTGTGTGTGTGTGTGTGTGTGTGTGTGTGTGTGTGTGTGTGTGTGTGTGTGTGCCATATGATGAAAGTGTTTTGTTCCTGCATGAATGCCTGTTGTTGCTCTAAACTGTAAGATCGTTCATATATTATTATAAAGAAGGATTTATGTTACAGTTGGCTTGTTTAATCAGAATTTTGTGTTTTGTATAATGACATTCAAGAGTGAATAAACTAAATAATGTAGACCTGGGAAACGTTTTTGTTTTCATCGTTTGTTTTAAACAATACTCCGACTTGCCCCCTCTAGTGTTGGATTAGTGTATGACATAATGTCTGTGACAAAAAAAGAGCATCCTTAAAATGTATTATATAAAAAAAATAACAGAAATTATATATAAAATAAAATATATTTTAAATATTTTTGCATATAAGGTGAAACTCGCGTGGAGAACGTGTGCACTGATCAAACTGCTCTCATGCTGCTTTGCTATTGATTGATTAAAATCTATAATAATAGTCTTTCTTTTTCCATGTTGAACAATGTAGAATGATGATGTACAGTATACCTTGTATATTATATTATATTATATTATATACCAAATGAAATCCATAGTAATTTCTGGCTTGTAGAAGCTCTTCTCTCTAAGGCAGGGGTGTCACTCATTTTGGCCGGGGGGCCGGATACTTAATCTGATCTCAAGGGGACCAGACCGGTAAACAGCAAAATTACATAGAACTAACAATAAGTCCACTTTTTTTTTGTATTAGTGCAAAGAAGAAGTAAATTATAAAAATCTTTATATTAAATGAATTGTCCTTTTACAAAAATATATTATGAACAACCTAATTGTAATTCTAAGTCAACAAGACTTTATATAGAAACTGTTTAAAATCCAATTCTGATTACATGAACTGACTCCACTCACTTAAAATCTTAAGTGGCAGCTTTTTAAAAAAGAAAATCTTTGTAAAAATTGTTAATTTATACGTAAATATGTATATTTTTTAAAGTAAACAAATTTATTTGATCAATTTGCCCCTGAAACTTGGCATCTTTTTGAATGCACAAGTGCATCAATATCAGGCATTATGTCCTGAGTAGCAGCCAATTTTAGAATCTCATTAAAGGTGCGGTCTCCGTTGTTTGAGAAATGCTTTAGAAAAGTGAGTTTAGAAAACAAAACAAATGTGTAGCCAATGAGCAGAAAGGGGCGGGGCTTGTCGATATGGGCGGAGAGAGTGTTCAGTGCGCGTGTGTGACATTAGCAGAAAGCGCTTTTAACATTGACATGGAGGATAAAAACAAAGAAAGAAAGAGAAGAAAGACTTACGATAAGGACAAGAAGTAGGACGTGTTAATATAGGATCAGCTTTCCAGCGCTGGAGAGAACTGAAGGAGCAGGAAGTCGGCCACATATTCACAGGTTGGAGTTTCCCGAGTCAATAACTCCTGAGCTAAACGCTGTTACTACACAAATAACACCTCTTTTCTATCGTAGTAATGTAGAGAGGCAGCTACAACCGTGTTTTGTGTAGTAACAGCGTTTAGCTCAGGAGTTATCGACCAAGATGCACTCAGACCCTGAAGCTCAGTACTACCATCTGCTGGTAGCTCTGCCTAAAATGGAAATGATTTTTTTTTCTTCATATTGCAGATTTATCCCCCAGGCCGGACTGAACCCCCTGACGGGCCGTGTCTGCCCCACGGGCCGTATGTTTGACACCCCTGATTTAAGGGCACTGTGGTGTACTGTGATTTATATATAGACAGATAAACATGTTTCCAGGTTTGCAGTAGAAAGATTTTCTCATGTCTCTTCACTCATGTTTTAACAGGAAGAGTATTTATGAGCATACGAGTGTTTTCACTTTAATCCCATTTCACCTCTCAGCTGTGATTAGCACTCAGATGAGGCTGCACATGGCCTTTGAACGAGAGAAACATATCGATTTTACAGATATCACATCTGTACACACTTCTTTCCACCGTCTGCATCTGCTGTGGGTTTTGTGGTGAAGTCGAGAGAGTGAGATTTATAAAAATGTAATAAGGATAGAGTTTCTCATGGAGGGATAAGACAGATCAAGGCAGTGTGTATCTGCTGGGAGCTGAATGATTTGATGTTTTAGGCTGAATAATGAAGCCCCACAACACACACACACACACATACACACACACACACACACACACAGACACACACACACACACCTGTGTGAGATGTACAGAGAGTTTCGTTGCTCCTCTAATGATCAATGTTTCTGTGAGACTGAGATAAAGTCACGCACCATCAGCTATTAGCAGCACGAATGCACAGTGAACTGCACGGATCAATACGTGTACATTATGGAGACGTATCGACTGGAGGACGCAGAGAAGCCTTGAGTTCGTCTCTCGAGGTCCTGCCTCATTTACATGCACAGACACGTTTGGCTTTGTGACTGAAGATGGAGGTGAAAAAGGTAGTGCAGGTGGCTGAAGGTTTATTAGCAGCTCCTCAGTACATCAGTGATCAGAGGTTCGCTTCAGAAAAAGACAGAAGACGTCTGATAAATCCATTTTAATGGAAAATGTAAAACCCTTTGAACTTCAATGTACAAAGCATGTAACACTTGCACTTTTAAAATTTGAAATTGAAGCAAGCTGTGTTTTAAAAAAATACATCAGTGAATGTATATATGTATATATTTACACAGCATAGTAAGTCTTTCATTTTTTTATCAACTTCAAAACTTCACCATAGTAAATCTTAAGAAAAAAAAAGCAAGAAAAGAAACGACAATTTTTCTTAAATAAATTACAATTTTTGTAAATGTCTCCATTTTACAGTGAATACTTCTTAATAAAATGCTGAAGTGTGTTATTCATTTAGGATTTCTTTACATTATATAACTTTACAATGTTTACAATAGTTTGGCAGTTAAAATCTTTAAAAGATATGGCATGAGGACTGCAGTTTCAGCAACGATTCCCAAAGTACAGGCAACAGCTGGTGTTCGGATCTCGTCTCACAGTTAGTCTCAATGTAGTGAGCTGTGTCGGGATCCCATTTAGCAAACTGTACAAGTCACATTTACATTTGATCTAGAACACAGAGCATAAACCTCCGAAAAATAAATACATCATTTTCACATAAACAATATACAGTATGACAAGAAAAAACAAAAAACAGGAAGAAAAACAAACACAAACCCGAACTGAACAACAGACGAACAAAAACACTTTGAATAAAGTTTGTGCTGCTGCTTGCAGATTATCTTCAGTTTTTGTTTCTTTTTTGTTTGTAAAATCACAGTTATCCTGATGTGTTTGGGTTTATACTGCTGTGGTGTCAGTAACTAATAAATAATGTTTGTCTTTCTTTTGTCTTTTAAAGTCTGCTTGGCACTGGAGGTTCAGGACGCAAAGGTTAGTGTGCATATCTGGGGTTTAAGTGATGAAGGCATGCTGACAGCAGTATAAGGAAGGGTCATGAGTTTGCCTCCTCTTCCTCCTGAGCCTCAGCACTGCACCGCTTTAATGTTCCCACAGCATCCTTTACACAGTGGTAAAAGATGTTCTTGACCTGAGAGAGAGAGAGAGAGAGAGAGAGAGAGACATTATGGATTACAGCCAGGCTCTGACTCATGCGCTTTAAATAAGCTGAAAAGCCACTGAGAGAAAAAAGGGGCTAAAATTCTAAATTACACAGCAGCTCATTAATGGACGCTGCACTTTGGAAAGAGCACCAATGCTGAAAAACATCTATTAGACGTCGTCTGCTGAAAGACTAATGAGTTCCACAAGCTAAGTTATTAAAGGTGAAAGTTCACACAGGGAAAAACTCAACACAATGATCAAAATGAAGCATAGATAAGAGAGAGGGGGGAGAGGGGAGGGGAATGAGAGATGATAAGTAAGTAAATGGGATTTCAGCCTGTGAAGTCTGGACTTTAGACGGAGATGTTGTACATATTTTTGATATATTTGCTCTTTCTTTGCGCTTCTCATCGTTTTCTCAGGTAGGGAGGAGGAGTGTGTGAGCGTCATCATATAAAATCAGCCATTACACGACTGTATACTACCTTTATGTTAAATGTCACAGGATTAAGATTTACCTGTTTTAATGTTGTTATGTGACAGAGATAAACCAGTGTTTCATTAGGGAACTGCAACACATACTGACAGGTCTGCAGTAATAGATGTTTGTGTAGTCATGTGTGTGTAGGTCATGTGTGTGTAGGTCATGTGTGATACGTTGTGTGTGTGTAGGTCATGTGTGTGTAAGTCATGTGTGTAGGTCATGTGTGATACGTTGTGTGTGTGTGTAGGTCATGTGTGTGTAAGTCATGTGTGATACGTCATGTGCGTGTGTGTAGGTCATGTGTGATACGTTGTGTGTGTAGGTCATGTGTGATACGTTGTGTGTGTAGGTCATGTGTGATACGTTGTGTGTGTAGGTCATGTGTGATACGTCATGTGTGTGTAGGTCATGTGTGATACGTTGTGTGTGTAGGTCATGTGTAATACGTCATGTGTGTATAGGTCATGTGTGATACGTTGTGTGTGTAGGTCATGTGTGATACGTCATGTGTGTGTAGGTCATGTGTGATACGTTGTGTGTGTAGGTCATGTGTGATACGTCATGTGTGTGTAGGTCATGTGTGATACGTTGTGTGTGTAGGTCATGTGTGATACGTCATGTGTGTGTAGGTCATGTGTGATACGTTGTGTGTGTAGGTCATGTGTGATACGTTGTGTGTGTAGGTCATGTGTGATACGTTATGTGTGTGTAGGTCATGTGTGATACGTTGTGTGTGTAGGTCATGTGTGATACGTCATGTGTGTGTAGGTCATGTGTGTGTAGGTCATGTGTGATACGTCATGTGTGACAGTCTCTTGACTTCATTTAGTTTGAAGCTAAATGTACACTGCTGATTGTGTGGCTTCCCCAGAATTCAGACTATTTGGTAATATTTACTCAGTGTGTAGTGTGTAGGAGGTGTGCAGTGTGCAGTGTGTAGGATGTGTGCAGTGTGTAGTGTGTATGAGGTGTGTAGTGTGTAGGAGGTGTGCAGTGTGCAGTGTGTAGGAGTTGTACAGTGTGCAGTGTGTAGGAGGTGTGCAGTGTGCAGGATGTGTGCAGTGTGTAGTGTGTAGGAGGTGTGCAGTGTGCAGTGTGTAGGATGTGTGCAGTGTGTAGTGTGTATGAGGTGTGTAGTGTGTAGGAGGTGTGCAGTGTGCAGTGTGTAGGAGTTGTACAGTGTGCAGTGTGTAGGAGGTGTGCAGTGTGTAGGATGTGTGCAGTGTGTAGTGTGTATGAGGTGTGTAGTGTGTAGGAGGTGTGCAGTGTGCAGTGTGTAGGAGTTGTACAGTGTGCAGTGTGTAGGAGGTGTGCAGTGTGTAGTGTGTAGGAGGTGTGCAGTGTGTAGTGTGCAGTGTGCAGTGTGTAGAAACCCTTTAGGTCTGTGAGAGAACAGGTCCGTACCTGTAGCTTATCTTCATAGTTGATTTCCTCTTTGGAGGAGCGCAGCTCCTGGGTTAAGTGGAAGGAGTGCACCACATGCTCCGGCGAGACAAAGTCATTGATCACCTGAATGCAGCTGTGCAAGTTCTGCACCTGTGTTAGTGAGAAAGTGAGATGAAGGATGAGTGCAGGATGTCAGTGGACACTCGTCACCACCCCTCCACTTATCTATTCATTTAACATTTTCACCTACAATGGGGGTCCTGTGACATTTATCATTTGATTTTTTGTCCCCAAAGTGTAAGACATGAGCAGTGTGAGAGTAGTGTGAGTGTGTGACCTGGTGCAGGGCTCCAGCAGGGACCAGGACCGAGTCTCCTAGGAACTGGACGATGGTGCTGCCCTGTATACTGTGCTCCTCCTGCAGACGCTGCCTCTGCTTGCGGCTCAGGTACCAGCCGGGCTCCCTGATTGGATCGTGCTCTGGTGGTATCTCCACACCCTGCTCTTTAGAGATCTGCAACCACAAAACATGATACCTGGTCAGGAACCGTGGTGCTGTTCACAACTGGGACTAACGTGCACCGTGGGTGATGTGATCAGATCACACATCTGTTCACACCTGGCATTTAAACATGTCTCCTGTGTATTAGGTTGCATATGGATTTCCACAGGTGAAAGAGTGTCACACACATTTATATCAGCCTGCAGCTGTTTTTAAGCACAGGCGTCCTGTGAATCCTGTTGTATCGACCTTAGTGGGCTGTTTCCAAACACTTCACTCATGTGGTCCGCTAAATTAACCTGATTTATGTGACTCCGTTATCTGAGCGGTTTAGAGCCGTATCGCGCAGCACAGATTCTGGACATTCTCACAATGATTACATATTCTCTGTCGTCCAGGACTCACACTCACAATACACATGTGATGAAGCCTTATGCATTCAAAACCACCTCCAAATGTTCTTTAAGAGAGCTTGACGATGCATTAGACCTCGTTCATGCCTGCACATCACCGACCGGTTACGATCCCGTCTCCATGGACACGTTTATGCCAGATGTGACTGGGGCACTGCAGTGTTGGTGGTCACTGGCCCACAATAAACATTGGATTGTGAGGTCTCTGGTCATTAGACAACATGTGTGTATATATATGTTTATTTATTCATGTGAACATTTCCTAATTTAAACTATTCCCTCAATTGAAGTCTGGTGAATTCTAATCATAATATATTTAAAACCTGATGACAAGCCTGAGTAAAGGACAAGAGGACACAGCATCACAAATGAGATAAGTGCACAGATGACTAGAGAAATAACACTTGTGTAAATATTTACCCCATTTTTCTCTCATTTTAGTTCTAGCAACTTTTTCATTAAAGCTTTATTTGCACTCATAAAAAAATCCACATTTAATATATACAAACCAAGCCATTGTGTAGAGAGTCAGCTAATGAATAGTGTGCAGTAACACCAGACAACCAAACCTACAATAAAGTGTGCATGCTGTAAAGTAGTTTAGATTCCCATTTGCCCTGTAAGTGCTGCATGTAAAGGCAAGGGCAACGTGAGGAGAGCTCTGAGAACCATTCTGTTAACCCTGCTGTCTTCTGCATGACAGCATTCAACCAAGAGCCACAAGAACAGAACAGGCAGTTAAAAGGAAGGAAGGTAATTAAATGTACCCTATAAAACTTCCCTTAGGAGGAATGCAGGGTTTTATAAGGACGTTCACTAACACAGCACAAGACAGATGGAGATAACAAGCTGGAGACAGACAGAGAAAGCTGTACTGTAATAAAGCAGTAACCTTGTGCAGAAATTCTTTCACTTTCTCCAAGTCTTTGCTCGCATAGACGTGCCATAAGGCTCCAGGAGTCTCGCTCGAATCCTTTAATCTCTTCTTCACATGGTCATCAAGATCCTCTTCCTCCAGCCTCTTCAGCACTCCTGAGCACAAACACATGAATATATTAATAAACACAAAATGTTACAAGGTCAGCTTACAACATTCTGCCTGACGTCAGCGTCGGACACTAACTCTGTAGATTATTAATGATTAAGAATGAGTTCTGATGAGGCGAGTGGATGTCAGGAACACGTTTCCCACCGCACTAGGCCCAGGAGACGGAGCGCTATTAATAGAGCCAGAACGGGACGAGAAGGAGGGGGAGAGAGAGGGAGATGGGAGAAAAGGGAAGGCATGAAGCAGTTAAGTAAAGTTTTCTTGACGAGAGACAGGGCATAGCTGAGGCATAGTGCCAGACCTGAGTTCTGCCAAGACACAAAGGAAGGAAGATGTGGGCTTGAAACGCTGAGGTGTGGGCTTGGCTCGTGCCAACTCTGCAGTAATCCTTCAGTATTCTAAAAGGAACTTTCTCCACAATTCATACTGAAGACAGCAGCTGCAGGCATTAGCACTTGTTCACTTAAAGTCAATCTGTGCTGGGAGGATGAAATCGGGCAGCATTTCAGCCACAGACATGTGGAGCTTTACACTGCATTCTTTGGAATGTGTCTGGAGAGAGCAAACTCTCAGCGTCTGTTCACTCTAACAACTGCCCTAGTCATGTGATCGCTGGAAATGGCTCCTGTAACTCGTCCAGATGCTCATAACCCCCACCCAAGCAACACTACACCGTTTCCAGAATTCCTTAAAGTCTGTACCGCAAATGTTTCCAAACTCTGCGACACAGAGAAGAGCGCAAAGAGAAAACGAGGTCATTTTGTTCTTAAATAGGGAACAATAATAAGTAGGACCTCTGTCTTGTGGATCTCCTCATGAAAATACAGCCTCACCTGTTTTAGAGAGGACGCCGTTCCCTTTGGCCACTCCAACGTAAACGAGCACGCTGACGACGTCGGACACTTCCATGTGCAAGTTGGCTGTGCCAAAGTCCTGCTCCTGAGATGAAGCAACGCCTGAAGCACATAAACACATCCTCATCTCTCATTATGGGTTAGGAGTCATATCAAAGCTGCAGTTAATCTGTTCTACCTCAATACTGTTCACATATTTATGTAGCCTTCATTCTTACAAGAGAAGAAAGTCAGCATATTACTTCAGTGTTATTCTACACATTTATATTTAATTACTATAATTAATTCATGTCAATAAATTGTTTTGTTAATGTGCTTCATCTTTGTTCTTGAGCAATATAATTTATTTCCTGCTCATATCAGTAAAAGGATGTGAGTTACGTTACAGTGTGTAAGCTGAAGTGTGTAGCAGTAACAGACGGAGCTGCAGTACCATATGCGCAGCAGAGACGAGGGCCTAAGTCGGGTCGCACAAAGAACGAGGGGAGATGGGAGGCCAAGTTCAAATTCCCCTCGGGGTCTGAATATTCAGGCAGAGGAAGGTTCTTCATCAGATCATCATACCTGCACACACACACACACACACACACACACACACACACACACACACACACACACACACACACACACACACACACACACACACACACACACACACACAGAGACACACACACACACACACACACAATTAACACTTGCTGGCAAAGTCTCCTTTTGTGTCTCCTTACAAAGCAAACCAAAAACACAGATCAACATGATATCTGTAATGTACCTGGAAGGCATTAGAGCCATAAACTCTTCTCCTGAAGGCCAGTCTTTTAGCCTGTACACAATTGCCTCACCATCTCTGGATTTGGGCCGTTCTAAAGTAGAGAAAGACAGAAAGTAATGACAGTAAGAGGAACGTCAGGAGAACCTGATTCTAGTTTTGATGTTCACCCAGGTGAATGGTTTGCAGGACTACTCACTTGTCAGGTCATCAAAGCCGTCCCAGAACTCTTTGATGCCTGAGTTGGAAACCACGCCGTCCTTGCAATTCAGCAGATCCCCCTGGTGGTCAGCGAACTCCTGGCTGAAAGCTTCAGCCTTCCACAGGCTGGTGTTGAGTTTCTTGTGAACCCCTGAGACAAGCACAGGCTGGAAAAACACCACAGAGGAAATGGGCCTTTAATGACAGCCAGGATCGCAGCAACTCTCACACTGTTCTGTTTGACACAGTGGAAAATATGAAGCGTGAAGGAAAGGGAAAAACCGTAACTGTAATACATCAGGAACTGCCGTGCTTTAGCTGTATCTGCAAATGCCTCAGCACTCGTATATGGTATAAGATATATAAGATGTAAGGTATAAGGTATATAAAGTATAAGATATATAAAATATAAGGTATATAAAGTATAAGGTATAAGATATATAAGATGTAAGATATAAGGTATATAAAGTATAAGGTATATAAAGTATATAAAGTATAAGGTATAAGATGTATAATGTATAATCTTGCTTTCAGAGACAGGCTTAAACACGCTGACACAAACATCTTCACAGAACAAGGTTTAATAAATGTGCCTCCTTGATCTTTACCATGCAGCCTTCAGAGATGACGTAATGCACAGCTGGCTGCTGCTTAAAAACACACACGGCTTCCACAAGACATTAATTATCTCTGTATGCTTTTTTGAAGCCTTAAACTTTTGAAGCTGAGAGCAGGAGCTCTGTAAATGCGATTCTGAGTTGTGGAAGCGAGAAGAAAGAAAAGAAAGAAAAGACCTCCCCAGTAGGGGGTGCTGGAGACCTGCAAAGGCTGAAGGGTAAACTAGCATGTACAATATAAACAACCTTCATCCTCTGCTCTCGCCTCTTCTTTGTTTCTCAGACATACCTTGCTATTTTCTGATGGAAAAGGCTTAATTATGATGGGAAGAGTGGTTTGCAGTGGCGTGACTAACCTGTCCCTGCTTCCAGCACTCTCGGAACAGTTTCCAGTTGTTGCTGTTGCGGTGGTCTTTGAGCCAGAGCAGTCTACGATCATGCAACCAGCAGTGGGGGATGTCTGCGTGCTGCTCGGGCATGTCCTCGGCTTGTCTCTTCCTCTCGGTCTTGGCCTCTTCCTGGGGTTTAGCCTTCGGGCTCTGCTTGGTGCTGCGGTCTGCCGGGATCTTGTTCTCTACCACTGAAGCAATGATGTCATCCAGGATGTTAGGCATAGTGCGACTTTTCCCAGTCTGAGCAGGCACACATGGGAAACAGAAGGAAATGTTATGGTTGTTATTAGTAGTAATAGTCAGAGAAGCTACTCTTTTAGCAAGAGCTGCATGAATATTGTTGTGATATTTTGAAAGAAATGTACAATACGAAGCTGCCCCAGGCGAGACACAAAGATCCCTTTAGTCTTAACTACCAGACGTTCAACTTTATGAGCTGAAACTGAAACAGAAGTCATAGTTTCCTATGTGTCATATATCTCCTGCTGAAGGATAATTCAACAGACAACCTTTACTCAGAGGACTTATATGACTAAGATTCTATCTGCATGTTAAAATAAATCATTTCCTGTTTAAGGTAAATTTGTGTTAGTGATTGGATGCAGACGTTGAAATACTTTTCCTGTATGAACAAATTTAGACCATAAACATCTCTGAATGTTTGTTATGGTGTGTGTACTGTGTGTTGTATGTGTTGTGAGACCTGTGAAGCAGTGGAGTAGACCGGGGCGAAGGCGATGCCGGCATCGGTGGAGCCCAAGCGCAGTTTTCCGGCCGTGGTGGTGAGCAGGTCCCGCAGTGTGGAGCCTTGCTCTGTGCTGTTGGCCACCAGAGATGACGCTTTACAGTGCAAAGTCTCCAGAGCATCACTGTTCTCTTCCTTCACCTTCCCTACAACTGACTCCTTGTTCTCTGCAGGATGAGACACCATGCAGGCACATTAACACTGCTGAAACACTTATTCTGACCTACGCTATAGTATAATAATAATAATGTTCCACGCTGTTAAATCACAATGGATAAGGTGCTGAAGAAGAGAACCCTGTGCACTGCTTAGCTTGTGCTTTACTTTATATAACACACATCTAAGCTCATGAATGGACTTACTAATTACGTGACACATTAAATCTGCATTCGGTGCCAGAACTGTGACCGAGCGCCTGACGTTTTTATAATGACAGATGAAACATGACCAGGTCGGCTCTGAAAAGGCACTCTCGGGAAAAAGGGTTGAGAATGAGCTGCTTTGTGTGTATTAGTACAATGACCAAAGCCCTCATATCTAACAGTAAATTATGTGCTGCTTCGTTTTAGAGTAGCTGTCACTGAATCCTGTAAAACCAACTGAAATGCTGGAGAAACATCTGGTTATGTGAGCTTTTAGGACTAAAGATGAGGCTTGTGGAATTCTGTCTGCTTGTCAAATGTGCATACGTTCACACATGAACATAAAGAATTCTGTAGGACTGAAATATATTTGCGAATTCTGTCTCAGTCTGTTTCACCTTTCACTTTTGCTTACCTTTCTTCTCTTCCCGAGATTTCTGCTCGGCCAAGTCGGCCAGAAAGTGCAGTGGTGACTGAGATTCAGGCGGCGTGAGCTTGCTATCAGTGCTGGTGTCACTTGCTGGGCTGCTGCCCCCATTCGCCTCCACCTTCTGTCCCAAATTGTGCTGGCCAGCCTCGGGCTTGCACAGGGAAAGCTTGTTGCTGTGATTCAGCACGTTCTGAAGGACCTGCGGGAGGAAAGCACATGAGGGTCAGAGAGGAAAAAGGAAAAATTTCTACATGTAAAACTGCGAGTGCAGGTTTATAAAAAGGATTCAGTGCAAATACAGACCTGAGAAACGCCGTTAGTGGATGGGAGCTTGTTGAGGATGTTCTGCTTGTTGGCACAGGTGCAGTGCCCTTTGATGCCAAACTTCTCCCTGAGCATGTGCATGGCATTTACCACGTCTGTCAAGACTGCAACGCAACACAAAAAGCCTCCGCATGTCACTTTTCACATACCAAAAAGTTAAATACAACCAGTGAATTCCTGAAAAGAGACAAAGCAAAGGTCGATGGGTCTTGGATCTGTTTTACTGAATTCAGCAAGCACCTTCACATCCAGAGCTATGAATTATGCTATCCTGGCACCCTGTCAAACATGCCTCAAGCCCCACAACACGCCTTTGTCCCAGACTCGCAGGGTGCCCACTATGTGCAAGGGCTTGTTTTTCTACAGTGCTTCACTCTGGCGAGCTGAATAACACAAGCTCAGTTAAATTAAGGTAATACTTTTTTTTCCTTTTTCTTTCTCTCTTATATTTTCCAAAAAAGATGTGATCTGTACCTGTTCCTGGAATAATCTGCGTTGGCATCAAGTGCTTGTGATCATGTGGCTGTCCCTTGACACACTTCAGCCAGGTGTACAGCTCTTTGTCTGTAGAATAGAAGTAACTTTACTTTGAAGGAAAATGCGACAGCTTTCACCATTAAAAAAATCCAGGCAGAGTTAATAATTAAATGTGAGAACAGTACAGCACAGATCGTCTCTCCAGCCTGCAGTGCAGTAGACGATGTTTATAGCTCTAATTAATACAGAATGGAACATGAACATGACTCAGCAGAAAAGATGTCAGGGCTTGAAGAAAACCGATCAGAAAGCGCTGTTGATGGAAATGACTCAATGTACTGCAGAGACAAACAAGTCTGGGACTGGGGACGGAACAGACGGTGATTTGTGTGGTCTGACTGCTGATGTACTGTGAGCTCTGTGACCCGCTTCAATGTTATATAAATAATAATGTGTAATAATGTGTAATAATGTGTATTGTCTGTATAATACTGAACATGTTAGATGTAACCAGAACATTTAGAGCATTACTTCAGCATGTTAGTGGAGTCTCCTGAAAATATTTTTTTCCTTTTTAACAGAAGGTAAGAGGATAAACTGCCCAGACTCAGCAGGAAGTGCACCATCTGCCCTGTCCCGTTCCTTGCAGGCATGACGTAGAGACATCGGTGTGGTTTGGTGTGTGTGTGTGTGTGTGTGTGTGTGTGTGTGTGACCCTCACTGAGCTCAACTGAATGTAAAAACAAAAACTGACCTTTGGAGTTCTTCTTCTCCTTCGCCTTGTAGCAGTCCAAGCACACCACAAATCCACATTTCTGGCACACCCAGTGAATGTTGAACAATGTGGCCTCGCATGCGTCGCAGCTCTCACGCACCCCCCTCACCGCCCGTTTCCAGGCTATCTTGGCTGCGAGGCAAAGCAAACAGAGTCTGGATAAAATGGATGTTCAAGGAGCAGACTGCGAGAATTTTCTTTCTTTTTCTCTCCGTGTTAAAACCAACAGATGGGATAATTTCGTATTCCTCAGTCAGCAGACAAAAACTAGTGTATGTGTAACATAACAAGAATGTTTCTGGATTTTATCTGGCCGCATATTCTATCATTTGAAATGACAAATCAAGTTTCTCTAGACATATTTAAATATATATCCAGAAAGCAGAAACGTAGAAAGGAGAAAATCCAATATAGTGAAAGTACCGTCTTTTTTTATCCACGTGGCTGCGGTCTTCTCACTCATGACCAGCTGGCAGAACTTGTCTCCGATGTAGCTGAGAATATATTTCGAGGTTTCCAGGTCCAGATCATTCTCTTCACATGCATCTGGAGCCCAGAGACTCAGAGCCTCCTCATCGTGCTGGTCAGGGTATGAGAAGCCATCGATCCGGATAACTCCGTTCTTACTGTATGAAAGGCTACAGAGTGAGGGAGGAAAAAATAAGGGTTAGAGAACTGATGAAATAGACGTGGAAGACAAAAGAGCTACAACAGTAATGAAAGAATACACTGTGTGTGTGTGTGTGTGTGTGTGTGTGTGTGTGTGTGTGTGTGTGTATGTGTATGTGTGTGTGTGTGTGTGTAGAAAATGGAAAGACAAGCTATTTTAAACACTCCCCAAACCAATATTTTCCTAACCCTGCTTAATTTGCACAAGCTTTAATGACCACACTAATTCAGGTTATGTCAGTATAACAGCATGGCCAGTCCTGTCATTGCCTGTGATTAAACACAAGAAACTCTTTTTTGGCCGCGCTCTTGTCCTCTCAGACCACTTATAGAAGATTACAGATGGCCAGAAAAAAGCAAGGAATTAAAATGGAATATATTTAGAATACAGGGGATGATTTGTCCAGTCAAGGCTACGATCACTGGAGCACTAGATTTGACATTTACCGTCTGACATGAAAAAGGATCTTGGATTTGGTTCCCTTGCTATGACGAGCAGTCTTGGTTATGACTATTAGCTCACAATATCAGTATGTAGCCCAACTAAAGCGGTGGTTTCTGTTGTATTACCAGTATCACTGAGATTAAAACTATATTTTAGCATCTCGGATACTCGCCGGTGTCAGTGACTCTCTTACCGGCGGAAATAGTAGAAGCGGCAGAAGACAGGAGAGTGTGTGGGCTCTTCTCCTTTCTTGGTGCGGATAGAGCGGCACTCGCGGCACTTCTGCAGGTTGGGGCCGATCTCTGAACATGAATCATCCTGCAGGAAGGACTCACACGTTTGCTTCAGCTTCTTCACTTTCCTCCAGTCTTTCAGCACCGAGCGAGGAATACCGTCTGAACACGTATGCACACACAAAGCACAAATTTATTAAGAGACATCTCAACGTTGGCTGATAGTTGATCCTTTATGTATGTTTTACTTATGTACGTTACTGTGCTTGTCAAAGCAGTAATCACACAGAACAAATTCAAGTAATCATGCAAAACATTCTTATTATTTTCTCTTGCAGGCTGATGTGTGACACTAAGCAGCTAATAAAAACATGAATGAAACGTTAGTTAGAAGATACGAGTTTTCACCATTTGTCACACCTACAGTAGGTGACTTCTCTGGCTCAGTATTATGACTACGGTTATGAAACATGACAATTCAGAGTGACTGTGTGTCATGGATCATATGTAATATGATATTAATGCTCCTCTATGTAACAATAATACAAGGGGCCAGCTAAAAGCTCTCTGGTTAGAGGCACACTTAACATGCCTTGGCAAGATTTATTTCACATAAAAGTTGAACATTCCTTTGAAAGCTCCACAGCTGCAGTCCAGATGTGAGTGACTCACTCCCACACTCACTCTCTATTTCTGACATACAATAGTTTTCTCTTTAGAAATCAATAACACAATTTAGATCATGTGGTGATCAAAGATTACGATTGTTTAGATTTCAGATTTAAAGACTTTAACAGCTTTATTTCTAGAGTAAAAATGTTTTTTCTGTAACTGAACAAGATAACACACGATAACACACACGATAACACATGAGATAACACACGAGATAACACACACGAAACTCAAACACAAATGAACAGTTAACAATCCTATCTATACACTTGTTTTTGATTCGTCTTTTCTTATGGAGAAAAGTCTAAACTGCTCTCTGTCTGATTTATTTAATACCTTATACAGTATCCATGACTTTAAGCCTGGAATATTGAATTATAGTTTTCATGATTTTTTTTTTTTTTTTTTTTTTTTTTTAATAATCATTGGAGCCAAACTAAAATGTATGGCAAGGTTAGTTATTGTGACCTGAAACTTACTGCTGCTGGCCAGTTTAAGTTTGGTTTTCTCCTTGGCACTTCTGAAAATGCCATTGGGCTTGATATCATCCTCATCCTTGTCATTCTCCCCTTTCTTCTTCTGCATGTCATTCTGTTTTTTCTTGTAGGTGGGCTTAGGCTGCCTCTTTGCTCTCTGCTCCTGCTTGCTGTCACTGCCATCTGAGTCATCACCGCTGTCCGAGCCGGAGTCATGTGGCCGCTTGGAGGGACCTCGCCGCGGTTTCCTTTCCTCCAGGCTCATTTTATCCTCTAGGCATTTGCCATCTTTGCCTATCTCTGCATCACTGGAGGTGGATGCTACTAGGTTCACTGTGCATGGCTTAATGATCTCAGAGACAGCATCGGGCATCTTCTCCACCTTGTTTGTGTTACGATCTTCCTCTGAGTGCCGAGTGAGCCAAGCTTTCTTCAGCTTGTGGTAGTTGGGCTGGTTCATCTGTGATGACTGGCCATTGGGTAAGGGGCAGGCTTTGCTGGCTGGGTTGCCTGGTGAGGCACGGTCCTGGTTGATGATGGTGGGAGATTCCTGAGAGGATCGACTGCTGCCTTCACTCTCTGAGGCACTGCTTGATCCACGGGACTGGGCAGCAGCCAAGGCGGCCTTGTGCTTCTTCAGGTGAATGAAGTTCCCAGAGTAGGGCTGTGGAGCTGGGGACAAACCAGGCTGCAGCAGCTGGCCACTGGGGGAGGATGTCCTGGCATTGCACTCCTGTAGCTCAGGGCCGGTTGGAGTCCTGCACTTGGGTACAGGGGCATCTAGTCTGTTAATGTTACAGCTGCTCTGAGCAGCTGGGGTGGGATATGGCAGTTCAGTTGTGCCTCGACTGAGCGCATTGTACGTGGAAGCAGCAGAGGCAGAAGTGGTTACATCATTACTGCTATTGCACTTCGAGTTAACAACAGCTACTGCAGAGCTGGGAAAGCTGCCCTGGGAGACTCGGACAAAGTTCTTTTTGTATTGCAAAAAAAAATCCTCCCTATTTGTGTTTTGCTGGATAACTCTTCCAGGTTCTCTGGTCTCAGTCAGTTTAGTGCAGTCCAGTTGGTTTTTGCCTGTATGTGGCCTACTGACAGATGTCTCCTTGGTGCCAGTCTTGGAGCCCGGTGAGCTGTCGTACTTGATGCAGGTTCTAGAGCGAACAATAACCGAGGCTGTGGCTGCCTGTGGCTTCCCTTCACTTTTGTCTGAGTGCCACTGAGCTGTTTTATCATGGCTCTGTGAGTCAGGCCTCCATGACTCACTGGAGCCCAGATCTACACTGCTCTTCACCTCCCTGAGCTCTGGCAGTAGAGTGGGGGGCTTCTGTTGCTCTGATACCTTCCCAGCCACACTGACTGGCTGAATGGGGGTGAGGGTGGGCGGGGAGAGGCGACCACAGCCAGCCTCCTTGCGGTCCAGTGTTTGCTGGGTGGGTGGATGAAAGACAGGTGCCCTGTGCAGAGCAGGCATGCTCCTGAGTTGGTTTGAGGGTGAGACAGCTGGACTGTGGCGTTCACTGGCTGCTGCTGTGGTACTGAGGGGGTTCAGGGCCACCTGCTGACTGAGCTGCTCGCTGATCTTCCCCACCAGGCCCTCACTCTCTGGCTGGTGCTTGATGAGTGGGGGGGGCTTGGACAAGGACTTTGCACTGCCTCTGCTACTGGTGTAGGAGCCCAGAGACAGGGGACTTGAAACAGAAAGGGAGTTGAGCTCTTTGGAAGGATAGAGACGGGGTGGCTCGTTCACCACACTGTTGGACAGGGTGGTGAAATAGTTGCTCTGCGGAAGTGATTGAACAGCAGAGTGCTTGTACTTATAAAGATCAGAGGAAGAATGTTCATTCTCCTTGGGTGGTCCACTAATGGGGAGGGAGGGAATGCGAGCATAGGGCTCACGCTCTAGCTCTCCTGACCGGATCTTGGCAGTAAAGGGGGCCACCTCGATACTCTCCTGTAGAATGCGGCGGTTCTCCTCCTTGTACTTAGTGGCCCGGTCTGGGTTGTCCAGTGGCAGGCGGGGAGGCTGCTGTGTCTGCTGCTTTATGTGAGATGAATCCATGTAGAGACGCTGCAACTCTATACTGTTGGGTGTCCGGCTTCGGTCTGGCTCCTGCTTCAGGTGGGCTGTTACCAGGCCACGCATAGGATCTACAAAAACCTTACTTTCCAACTCCCTGAGAAATGGAAAAAAATAGAGAATTTTACCAATCATATGTTCAACGATACAACAATGTCCCATCCAGTGTGTATTCCTGTCACTGCATTTAGTGTTCACAGGACAGGTTCACTATGACCCTCTCACTATGACCCTCTCACTATGGCCCTCTCACTATGGCCCTCTCACTATGGCCCTCTCACTATGACCCTCTCACTATGACCCTCTCACTATGACCCTCTCACTGTGGCCCATGGCCCTCTCACTATGGCCCTCTCACTATGACCCTATCACTATGGCCCTCTCACTTTGACCCTCTCACTATGGCCCTCTCACTATGACCCTATCACTATGACCCTCTCACTTTGACCCTCTCACTATGACCCTATCACTATGGCCCTCTCACTATGACCCTCTCACTATGACCCTCTCACTATGGCCCTCTCACTATGGCCCTCTCACTTTGACCCTCTCACTATGGCCCTCTCACTATGGCCCTCTCACTATGACCCTCTCACTATGGCCCTCTCACTATGACCCTCTCACTATGGCCCTCACTATGACCCTCTCACTTTGACCCTCTCACTATGGCCCTCTCACTATGACCCTATCACTATGGCCCTCTCACTATGACCCTCTCACTATGACCCTCTCACTATGGCCCTCTCACTTTGACCCTCTCACTATGGCCCTCTCACTATGACCCTCTCACTATGGCCCTCTCACTTTGACCCTCTCACTATGGCCCTCTCACTATGACCCTCTCACTATGGCCCTCACTATGACCCTCTCACTATGGCCCTCTCACTATGGCCCTCACTATGACCCTATCACTATGGCCCTCTCACTATGGCCCTCTCACTATGACATACATCCATTCAGACCAAATCAAGACCATATCATTGCCAATATACTTAACAAGCAGATCATACAGAGACAGTGCAGTTATGTAATGAGCTGTACAATCAGTAACACTGTGAACTGACCTCTGGGTTATAGACTGTACTATATCGCACCTTACCAAGTATATTTTGGACTTTTATGGGACATTATAACATAGTTATGGTTGCACACAATTGAGTTATGGGCATGGTTGATAAATGAGAATAAATCAGTTGAATTTTTAAGACATTTCAAGTTTCCTGAGCTTTGTGTGTGTACTCACCCTTTATGATGATCTGCAGATGTTTTAGAGAGTGGAGGGCTGGAGTGTGATGTGATTTTAAGGGGCCTGTGGGGGTCGGCACTGGCTGGTCTACCTGGGACATGGCTCAGAATCCCAAGGCTGTCTGCTGAGCTCACAGGGGTGGGCTGATGGAGCCAGGGGCTGGAGGTGTTCTGTAACACACACAGACACACAGATTTGTACATCCATCAGGGTGTGACCATGAGCACAACTGACTTTCACATCATTACTGACTGTGTATCTTATTCCTGTTTCTTTGTCTCACTGTTTGAGTCATAAAACAAACCTTAAACTTTCTAAATGAAAAGGATCTTGATTAACACTACTTACAACAGCCTATAGTAATCTCAGTATCTGTGTTTAAACACTACAGAGAACCTAAACACTGGTTTAGACAAATGGTAATTATGCGAGTCCTGTGATATTCTTACCCTCGGCAGGCTAACATCTGAGTTCACAGCATTTTCTGGATGCACCCACTTTGACCCTGGCAGGCTAAGTCCAGGTGGATAGGAGTGCTGTGTGCCATTATGGTACTGCCAAATGATGGGGTATAGGCCCAGCTGGTTGTAGCCAGCTCCACCATGTGTCTGGGGCAGCAGCGGTGGGGGTGGTTGCTGTTGCAAAAACTGTTGTTGCTGGTGTGAGTGGTGATGAGCTAGAGCCAGATGACTGAGTCCACCTGAGTCAAGGCGAGGGTGGCCACCCAGCAGGGACGTCGGTGGAATGGCAGGCAACACGGTGGGAAGCAAGGGGTGGTGCACCGAAGGGTGTGGGCTCAGGGAAGATGCAGGTAATAGGTGGGAGTGGTGGTGTGAGCTAGGTGTCAGGCAAGTAGCGTGAGAGGAGCTGTGGAGTGGATGGAGGTGGGGAGGAAGGTAAGTAACATGGTTGTTCTTGGCCTCGGGCCGCACCAGTGCTGGGTCACGATACACTGTAAAGTGCTCATTTTTGTCGACGATCAGAGGGCTCTTGGTGGACTCAGAGGGATTAGTTCGAGCAGGAACAGGCTTGAAGCTGGAACGTGGGATTTCTGCATCTGGCTTAGCAGACAACCGGGCAACAGCGGACGGGGGGTTGTCATTGTGTCGTCCTTTGTGTTTGGTCACTTCAGGGGAAGTGTTTGGTTTAGGCTTCATGGCCTCCAGGACACTGTGGGTTTTCGACTTCATGGCGTCAGGTGAGGGATTGCACTTGGGATTAAAGGTGTCAGGTGAAGGGTTGGACTTGGACTTGGCCACATCTGGTGATGAGCTAAGTTTCTGTGGTTTTCGAACATCTTCAGCGAGTGAAGCATTCTTGATGCAAGGCATGATTGAAGGGTACTGCTGCTGTATTTTCTCCCTTTCTCTTTCGGCCACAGCAGCTGATTCGCTTACCGAAGCCACAGGTCGGATAACCTCAGAGTTGGCAAATTCTATCTTGCTGCCAAAGTTCTGGCCTAGGTGATGCTGCAGCTCACCCTCTGGCTTCCTGCATTCAGAGGCTGAGGGGTTTAGCACAACATGTCTGGCTTCAGGGACAAAAGTTTCATGTTTCTGAGAGGCCAAAAGGGCAGACACAGCCTCTAAGTTCTCTCTGGCTGTCGGGTGGGAGCTAGATTCCTCTGTGATGTCAATTACACACTTTGGTGTGTGTGTTCTTTGTGCCCCTGCGCTAAAATGGTCCTTGGGGAGAGTTTTCACAGTGCTTTTTATTTCCACAATGCACCCCTGAACCTCAGCAGGACCTAAGTTCTGAGGGTGTGCACAGGGGCTGGGAGGGGGCTGTAGGGGAGGCTGTACCGGGGACCTCCTCTCCCCTGTATGTTCGCTCTTGGCAGTGGGCACCACTTCCATGGCTGTTGGTTTGACAATCTTATCTACAGTAGATTCCTCCCCCCAGGGTGACATCCTGCTATTGGCATCAGGCTCCTCGAGATCCTTGCAGCTCTGGGAATTCTCCTCTTCCTCACTGGCTTTTAAACTGCTCTTACTTTTCAGTTCATTTTCAGAGCATGGTTCTGAGGATGAGTCCAGGTGCCTCTTATTGGAGTTCTCAGAGTCGCTGCTCTCTGAAAGATCTGATGCCTCCATCTTTATCCGTTTAAGGCCAGCCTTCTTCTCTTCATCTTCAGCTTTCCTCCTTTTGCTCACCATCTGTTTTGATTTGTTCCTTGTAACATCTGCAGCACAGAATACACATAAGAGAGGTCAGCTAGGTCCATAAAGTTTTACATTCCTAGAATGATGCACCGAAAAAGTGCTTTTGAATAATTCCAAACAAGGGAAAACTTCAGGTTAAACATGTATTGATTCGTAAGTGAGTGCTGTATTAAACATGACACAGCAGCTTCTGGTGCATTTCTGAACACTTCAGAAGTCCATCTGACTGCATTGAGTGCATTAACTCCATCCTCCAGGCTCGATGAGCTGACGGTCAACAACCAGCTGCCTTCAGAAGTTTTATATATATGAATGATATGAATGAAATTCAGAATCTGGCTGGAAAAGCCAATCCAAATAAATAATTATTTTTTTAACTGTATGGTGTTGATGGTGCATTTATTTGTTTGAAAGTGCTTAAATATAAACCATGACAGGGCCAGTGAAGGTTTTGATTTGGCTACAGCTGAAAAATAGACACTAGAGTTATTGGTAAAGTGTAGTAGAAGGTTACCTCCTCTTCCACCTCCAGAGTCCATCTTTTCCTCTTTGATCTTATCATCATCTGGGATGCTGCTGTCTGATCCTTTCCTACGTGTTGATCGGGACAAGCGCTGTTGCCCTGGTGATGACTGCAGCTGTTGTTGGTGCTGCTGGGATACCTGCTGCTGAGCATGCTGGGACTGTTGCTGCTGGGCCTGTGAACCCTGCTTGGTAGCGGAGCTTGATGAGTTCATCACCGGTCTGGGACTGTTGGCCTGGGCACGTGTGTAATGACCCTGTGAGCAATCCGGAGACAAGTAGACACGCCGGTGATGGCAGAAGGTCAATCATAAGGAGGACTGGATTGTAATTAAATTTGGCATATGTTTCTTTTTCCAGTATTGTGTTCAAATACACAAACAACCCTAGCACCAGTAATATATAATACCACATCTTCACAAGAAATATAAGGAAAGGAAAGGGAAGGGAAGGGAAGGGAAAGGAAAACGAAGGGAAGGAAAGGGAAGGGAAGGGAAGGGAAGGGAAGGGAAGGAAAAGGAAAAGGAAAGGGAAAAGGAAAGGGAAGGGAAGGGAAAGGAAAAGGAAAGGGAAGGGAAGGGAAGGGAAAGGAAAAGGAAAGGGAAAAGGAAAGGGAAGGGAAGGGAAGGGAAGGGAAGGGAAAGGAAAACGAAGGGAAGGAAAGAGAAGGGAAGGGAAAGGAAAAGGAAAGGGAAAAGGAAAGGGAAGGGAAGGGAAAGGAAAAGGAAAGGAAAGGGAAGGGAAGGGAAGGGAAAGGAAAAGGAAAGGGAAAAGGAAAGGGAAGGGAAGGGAAGGGAAAAGGAAAGGGAAAAGGGAAGGGAAGGGAAGGAAAGGAAAAGGGAAGGAAAGGGAAAAGGAAAAGGAAAGGGAACCCCATTTCAACATATTCTTGTCTGTCACAAACTGCACTACAGACAGTCTATCAAAAATGGAGTCACAGCACTAGCCTTAAAAGGAGAGTTCCTATGGCTTTTCTCTGCTCCATAGTTTAATAGACTCTATGCACTCATTCATGCTAGAAAAACTGGCACGCAGTTATTGATGAACTACAGATAAAAATAGCACAAGTGGGATATGCAGAGGCTAGCCAGAACAGTAGTGTGTCTACAGAGTTACAGAGGGATATGCAGATTCTACATAAACAGCTCTAATGCTATGGAGAGGGGGCGCAGCCCAGTACCTGAGTGCTTCCTGTGTTGCCACTTGGTCTCCCTCCTGTGGTCTGCTTGCATATCCCCAAATTATGTTTTTCACAAAGAAACAAAAGAGAAGAGAACAAAACAGAAAATAAAATGGAACAGAGACGTCTTGTTAATAATAAAGGGACCAGAAATACTACAAGGCTCTAGACTTTCATTCTTAAAAATTATTATAAAAAAGAAACAAGACTTCTAAGCACATAGGAACTTTACTTTAAAAGCTAGCTACAAAAAGAGCACATGGCCAGCAAACGGCACACGGTGCACAGAGCAGAGCGTAAACAAACAGAGACAATGTGAATGTATGGTTTTAAACAGACTGAAACTTGGGAATGTTGAATAATTACTATTAAACAGCACAACACAAACAGGCAGTGTGTGTGTGTGTGTGTGTGTGTGTGTGTGTGTGTGTGTGTGTCTGTGTGTGTGTGTATGTCTGTGTGTGTGTGTCTGTGTGTGTGTGTGTCTGTGTGTGTATGTGTGTGTGTGTGTCCTGTGGTGTTTGTTGTTCCGTGTGTGTGTCCTGTGTGTGGTGTGTGTGGTGTGTGGTGTGTGTGTGTGTGTGGGTCTCCTCTGTTGTTGTGTGTGAGTGTGTGTGTGTTGTGTTGTGTGGTGTGAGTGTTGTCTGTGTGATGTGTGTGTGTGTGGTGGTGTGTGTGGTTTTGTGTGTGTTAGTTGTGTTTGTCGTGATTTTGTGGTGTGTTCTTTGTTTTTTGTTGGTGTGTGTGTGTGTGTGTTGTGTTGTTGTGTGTGTGTTTTTGTATGTGTGTGTTGTGTGTTGTGTGTGTGTGTGTCTGTGTGTGTGTGTGTGTGTGTGTGTGTGTGTCTGTGTGTGTGTGTGTATGTCTGTGTGTGTGTGTCTGTGTGTGTGTGTATGTCTGTGTGTGTGTGTGTCTGTGTGTGTGTGTGTGTGTGTGTGTGTGTGTGTGTGTGTGTGTGTGTGTGTGTGTGTGTGTGTGTGTGTGTGTGTGTGTGTGTGTGTGTGTGTGTGTGTGTGTGTGTGTGTGTGAGTGTGTGTGTGTGTGTATTTGTGTGTGTGTCTGTGTGTGTTTGTGTGCTTCCAAGCAGCAACTGCAGTACTCACATGGGCAGTGTTGCTATTCTGGCTAGAGCGTGATCTCCTTCTGGATGTGATGCCTATATTTTCTCCTTTCAACAAAGAATGGACCACATTGTCCAGAAAGGTCATCTGTACCATAGAGGGATCAACGTTCTGAGGCTCTAGTACCTACAGACAGGAGTGGGAGTCAGTAAGGAAACTGACAGTACCTGGTCTGGCTGGATACAGGTTACTCACATAGATATATGTGAAGACGACTGGGTTTAACAATGACAGTGGGTTTAACTGGCTGTACCTGATCATTCATCACAACCATAGTGCGGCTGAAGAGGTCGTGATGAGTAATGATGCCCGTGAACCACTGGGTGGCTGAGTCTTGCCTGTAAACTCGTACGCGGTATCCATTTAAAGAATAGGGACCTAGAAAATTTGGACAGAAGATTGAGGAGCAAAATGTGTTGTTAGAAGATGCAAAAGAAGAACAGCTGAGAACCATCGGCTAGTTTCACTCTATATACTCCATAATGAAGTTCCCCACTGTGGGCTCAATAAAGTTAATCAGATAATTATCTTTATTATAGTCATTATATTTATTTATCTTTCTAACATCACTAATTTTGTTTGTAATTGATTAAACATGAACATATTAACATATCATAAGAAAATATGATTAAAATGATATCAGTATGATTGCGTTGTGTTTCTCTGAGGGCTTCAGAGCAGGATACATGCAGAACACATGGGATACACCATCATGTACAGCTATGATTAACTATTTAACAACTATTTATTAGTTAAATAACAGACTAAGAACTAAAACGGTCTAAACATAAGACCTGTAAAGTACAACAATATTTCAGAACAATCTTATAAATGTCACCACCAGCAATTTGATCAAAAGTTCTACCCATGAAACTCATGAGGAAAATAATTTTTAAAGCAATTTAATATAATATAGTCCGATATAAAGAAGTTCTAAATACAACAGTGTCATTATGCTGAAAGATGATTGGTCGAATAAGAATCTCAGTACGCTAGCATTTTATTAGCAGGACTAGCTCTCAGTGTAAGCAGGACTAAATGAAACACTGGATCAGCTACGTCCATGCACCACCTCTCGCTTTGAGAGAGCCAGGCTGTAATGTAGTGAAGTGCACTGGACTGTCATGTCTCCAGCTCCAGATCTGCACCTCATTAGAGGAGTCCAGACTATTTCCTTTCATCACTGCTCACTAGTGCTGCTGTACCCAAACTGGTCAACTCTCCAAACACACACATGTACACAGAGCACATGTGCAGTCACACAAGTACAGGACTAAAGCACATGTTGCACTTTCTCTTCTCTCTCTCCCCCTCTCCCTCTCTCCTCCTCTCCCTCTCCCCCTCTCCTCCTCTCCCTCTCCCCCTCTCCCTCTCCCTCTCCCCCCCTCTCGGAGACCAAATCCTTTGGCTTGGAGATTCTTTCCATTCTGCTGTCTGATGCCAGCTGCCAAGTTTAACAATTATATCTAATTGTTGGTCTGGAATGCTGCTGCTGTGGGACCTTGTAAACAAGACCTCATGCCAAAAGCCACCAGAACAGAATCTTCTGGATCCACACACACCCACAACTACCCATACACCCACCCATACACACACCCACACACCCATACACCCACCCATACACACACCCACACCTACCCATATACACACCCATACACACACACCACCTACCCATACACACACCCACACCCTCCCATACACACACCCACACACACACCCAGCCATACACACACACCCATACACCCAGCCATACACACCCATACACACACCTATATACACCCACCCATACACCCACCCATATACACACCCATACACACACCTATATACACCCACCCATATACACACACATACACACACCTATATACACCCACCTATACACACACCTATATACACCCACCCACACACACACCTATATACACACCCATACACACACCTATATACACCCACCCATACACCCACCCATATACACACCTATATACACCCACCCATACACACACCCATACACACACCAGAGACCCAACACCCAGACACACACCGAGAGACACCCACCCAGACTACCCACCCAGAGACACACGAGAAGACACCCACCCATATACACACCCATACACACACCTATATACACACACCCATACACACACCTATATACACCCACCCATACACCCACCCATATACACACCCATACACACACCTATATACACCCACCCATACACACACCCATACACACACCCATACACACACCTATATACACCCACCCATACACACACCCATACACACACCTATACACACACCTATATACACCCACCCATACACACACCTATATACACCCACCCATACACACACCTATACACACACCTATATACACACCCATACACACACCTATATACACCCACCCATACACACACCTATACACACACCTATATACACACCCATACACACACCTATATACACCCACTCATACACACAAATAATAAGCATTTATTTATGCGAACCAGCCAAACTGCTAGAGCTATCCTTGTGGACACACACACACACACACACACACACACACACACACACACACACACACACACACACTTTGTGTGCGATTTGTAAGAATGTTGTATTCTTTGATAGCGTCTTACCTTGCATAAATATTTCCTGCACCTTTTGGTCTTTTACCCAGCTTTTCACTTCTTCATGAAGCTGTGGATTGTCCCTGAGAACAGGACTCAAGTTGTCCACTTCATCCTGCACAACATAAGGAACAATCACACACAAATGATCATTTCATAATGAGTCACAATGAATGCATCACTAATTTTGCATCGCGTCTGTATGTTATTATTTTTGCTCAATGCTGTCACATGTATAGAACTTGGATCTATTCCAACCCAGATTGTGAACTCTACCTGCTACTGGAGACGACAATGTCGGCTAGATAAAGAGCACTTGGTGTCCCTTGGTGTTACTACGTGTGGTGTGTCTGTGGTGTCTTAAGTCTTTAAGTTCAGGATGAGGTGTTGTACATTGCGGATGATGTAGACTCCTCTTCTAGGTCATGACGATGACTTCGCAGAAGAACTTAACTCTGTACTCAGCTTATTTCCTGAGGATGTCCTCTATTTCTGCTGACTGTGTTCAAAATAAAAATGCTTTGTCTCATGCTCAGCTTCGGCTCCCGTGACCCCGTTCACTCTGAGCCACCGCTACAGTGAGTAA
>NC_062525.1:26103474-26105974 GCF_022655615.1 Tachysurus fulvidraco
TTTGCTAAAATTGACTCACAGACAAAATGACAAATTTCCAAAGAAAAGTGGGGAGAAAATCAGGAATAATCGCGTCATAATCGCACTAAAGGCTTCGAGCAGGAACATTACAGTATCACTGAAAATGTTGGAGGACGTAAGGAGAAAAAAATCATACATTTACCCGATAGATCTGGATGGAGCGCACTGACATCATGGATACTGGGGCTCCTGTTGCTATGGCAATACTATGTATGTGTGTGAGAGAAAGGCTTGTTGCTGGGGTAATAAAGGTGTGTGTGTGTGTGTGTGTGTGTGTGTGTGTGTGTGTGTGTGTGTGTGTGTGTGTGTGTGTGTGTGTAGGAAGAAGAGCTCTTTCCACGATAAGGTGCACCTTGACAGTGCGCCGTGTTCAGTACAGAAACAAACCTCAGATGCAGTATAAGACATTTTGTGCTGTTTATTTGTGCAGGCTGTAAATGTGGTCACAACAGTAACATGAGTGTCTGTAACAATGAGGATGTGATGTACCAGGGCTGAGCCTGTGCCAGTGTAATGTATGTCACACACACACACACACACACACACACACACACACACACACACACACACACACACACACACACAGTCTTGTGGTGTAACTACCTGGCACAGTGGCATTAAGCATCTCTACATTCTTCTACAATATGGAGGCGTTATTCCGAAGTGGATATAATCCTGTGCTCTTCAGGTTTGACGCAGCAACACGAGAGCTCACTTTTTCCTCCCTAACCACACACTCAGTTCCTTTTCCTCCCCCTCTTTCTCCTTTCCTTCTCCAGCTCTCCAGCCAGTTGGCTTCGTACACAGAGGCTCTATTGTAGCCTTTATGCCGAACAGATTGCAATGGTTCAGCCCTCCCACCAACCCCCAACCCTTCAGTGGTGCAATGTGGAGTGAAGGCAGGAGGGTGTCATGCTTCTTGCCACAGTGTATGATGACACCTTCCTCCTGAAGCCTGCAAACCAGTAGAGTCTGAGGAACGTTCATCTTAGAGGCTTTGGATTATTAATGTACTGAGATGGAGAGAGAGAAAGTCATCACCATGTTTACTTGTAATGTCCTATAGAGTGATCACATTCCCCAGTGGTGTGCATGCTGTGCCTCTGGATGCAGAGACAGTATGTTGTCTCGTGTTCACCAGCTCTCTCATTACCCAGCCTGATAGTTTTTACATTACAGACTCATCCATTGTGAGTCGGCGAGGAGCTGTGGTGATTTTGTGTGTGTGTGTGTGTGTGTGTGTGTGTGTGAGAGAGAGAGAGAGAGAGAGAGAGAGAGAGAGAGTGTGTGTCCATGTGCAAGCCTCTTTTTTTAAAGGCCAGGCAGTCTGACAAGAACATAGTGTTCTGCTGAGCACTGGGAGAAACTCGAATGAAAACAGGGTCTAAAATTGGCCCTGCAGGGGATGGCACATCACACATCGATTTGCTTCATTTGTTATAAAAACCTTCACATGGCAGAGTTGCTGTTTATTTCTCCTCCATTTTTTCCCCACGCTCCTTTTTAAAACAGCACCAGCTCAGGAAATTACAAGCGGTTGCCTACACGAACGAGATTAAGGGTGAGAATCGGTGAAATGATAATTAATAGCAGCAAGGTCAGCTGGAGCTGGGACACCTCTGCAGTAATTACCCCTATAAAAGGACACTGGCATGATGGGGAAGTGCATGATGCTGATGTGTAAGAGATCTGCTGCAGCACACTTCTACGTGCAGTCAGGTGTTATGGCCATTTTAGAAAGAGGAAGCGAGCTGGAGCTCGAATTTGCTGGCAGATGGCTTTTCATTATCTGTTCAGCGAAACGGTGCAGAGTGCAAAAGATAGTGGGACTAAAACCCTGCGTGGATATAAATCAAGCAGCACAGGAATACTACAGAGATTCCCTCTTCCCATCTGTCTGATGTGTTTGCTTCTGTCATCGTGCGCTGTCATTCGTTTTCCCCCAAACACTGCGATAATTAAGGAGTTTGAGAGAGCAGAGCAATGAGGAACGATAGAGCTGGAGCTCCATTTACACTGTCATCTGGAGGCTATGGATGTAACAATGTGTGTGTCAGAGGGACAAAAAAATCACCTGCTGTTATAATGCTCAAGAAAGGACTAATTCCTCTGCAGTGAGATGGAGAATCTGTCATAGAGGACAGGCGAATGTAAACTGTGTGCAGGCGAGACTGTTCCATGGTATGAGGTTACCTAGCATTACTGAGTAAACACAAGGCTGATTCACTGAGGCTCTCGTCAGCTTTTTAAATACAGCACTGAAATATAGGCCACACACACACACACACACACACACACACACACACACACACACACACACACACACACACTCACCTGATAGGGCTGGCATGCACCGTCATCGGTCAGGAAGTCCAGCTGTCTGTCGGAGAAGAATTCCACAGCGGTGATGGAGCCCAGAACACTTTTTCCTACCAGAGGCTTGAATGTCTGTGGAGAGAGAAACACACACTGCATTATA
>NC_062525.1:26118474-26123474 GCF_022655615.1 Tachysurus fulvidraco
ACTCTCATTCACTCACACACACACACACTATGGACAATTTTCCAGAGATGCCAATCAACCTACCATGCATGTCTTTGGACCGGGGGAGGAAACCGGAGTACCCGGAGGAAACCCCCGAGGCACGGGGAGAATGTGCAAACTCCACACACACAAGGCGGAGGCGGGAATAGAACCCCGACCCTGGAGGTGTGAGGCGAACGTGCTAACCACTAAGCCACCGTACACACCTACAATATTAATATAAAAATAAATAATAAAGACACGAGCTGTTACACAAAGTCACGTAAATATCTTACTGCTGATAAAACAACAGATTTGTGACATTTCTGTCATTAGTTACAGATTTAAACCCAATTTATTTTTGTGGCTGAATGGAGATGAAACACCAGGCTGGGGCACAGAGTCGAGGCAGGTAGAGACAGGAAAGGAGAGTGGGTGAATACTCTGTCTCTCTCTCTCTCTCTCTCTCTCCCTCCTCGGAGGGAAGAGATGAGAGGGAGGATAGAGAGAGGGAGGAGAGAGAGAAAAGAAAGAGAAAGAAAAACATAAGAGAAAGAAGAATAAAAGAAGAAAAAGAAACACCGAGAGATGTAAAGAAAAAAAATAAAAAGAGAGAAAGGGGAGAAAATAGCGAAGAAGCAAAGAAAGAAAAAGAGAGGAGAAGAGAGAAGAAAGGAAAGAGAGAGAAAGAAAGAAAGAGAAAGAGAAAAAAAAGACAGAGGAGCACAGAGAAAAAGAAAGAGAAAGAAGAGAGGAGAGAAAAACAGAAGAGACATAGAGACAGGAGAGAAGAAAGAAGAGAAGAGAAAACAGTAGAGACAGGAATAAAACAGAGATGTACCTGCAAAGAGAGATGATAAACACTCCCTCTCCACCTCTCTCCTCTCCTCCCCCCTCCCTCCCTCTCTCTCTCCCCCGTCTCTCCCTTCTCTCCCCCCATCTCTCCCTCCCTCCCTCTCCCCCTCTCTCTCCCCTCTCTCTCCCTCTCAGTTCTTGACACTCATGCAAAAAAAGCATGGTGCTGTGATCAAAGGTCATTTTCACACTCAGACATGTGAAGGAGCCCCAAATCACAAGCCCACGCTGGAGGTTTCGATCTGCTCCCTCGCTCATTAGAGCAGCTAGAGAAACAGCTTCAGATCCCAAACAGCAGGATTAACCCTGACACACACTCTGAAACCTGTAAAATCCCTTTCCCATGCAGGGCATAACGACTCCACACTATTCTACACACCGTACGTTAGCTCTGTAGCAGCCGTTTCCCAGCCGATGGACAATGACAGCACTTTAACAGAATGCTGAACAGAAATCACACAGCATGTGTGGGCATAATGTGTAAGATGTTTTATCCACCAGAGTGTCCATCATCCAGCGTGAGTGCCTGGAAGCTCCGCCCCTCTAACCATAGCTCCGCCCCTCTGCAGCTACAGGAGTTCATGTCTCCAACACTGAAGTGCAATTCACCTGATCAGTGTGAACACAATAAACTCATAACAACACTACAAGCACAACCCACCGTATCACTTCATCATCATCATCATCATCACCATCATCATCATCATCATCATCATCATCACTTACTCTACTACACTCTACTGCACCGTGTTTACAGTTTATCCTGAAACGTGAATCATGTGATTTACGACACTGTTGTGTTCCTGAACGTCCATGTGTGTGTTTCAACAATCCTGCTAAAATACAGATGGCAGCTCTCTGAGACGTACTGACAGTAAGGTTCACTACCACACACACACACACACACACACACACACACACACACACACACACACACACACACACACACACACACACACACACACACACCCCAGTGTGGAGGATGACGTTCCATGAAGCACAGAGGCAGACTGCAGCATGGTGCACTTCTACCCACATGCTTCCTCCTCCTCCTCCTCCTCCTCCTCCTCTTCCTCAAGAGCAGCCTGCTCAAAATATTCCCTTTCCTGCAGCAGTGACAATAAATGAGGACATTTTAAATGTGATTACTAAAATAACTGTCACGTGAACGTTAAACAGCAGAGTTTCCATAAGAAAGGCGTTCTGTCTCACTGACTGCTTCAAAAGATGATTAGGAAATTTACTGAACACACTGTGAGTGATAATAACCACTACATCTAAAGCACTAGAGCTGCAGCGTTATTCATCTGAAGTGGGAAGAAAGACCAGAATGAATAAATAAATAAATAAATAGATAGATAGATAGATAGATAGATAGATAGATAGATAGATAGATAGATAGATAGATAGATAGATAGATAAGTATAGGTTGTTATTTAACTGTTATTTGAGTTGTTATTATTAGTCTAGTGTTCGTAGCTAATATACACCACTCCATCTCACAGAAACAGAAACTTCGTGCCACTTGGTTGCAGTTGCTTAGCAACCTATAAACTATCAAATGCCACAACATCATTAACCTCTAAAATGACACCATTTGTATACTATCCGTAATAATCTAGAGAAATAGTTCACTCTGTATTTCAGCATATTTCGTGCTGTTCACTTCATGTGTAATGTGTTATAACAGAGCTTATAACATTGCAGGTATTTAGGTGGTAAATTCTTTCAGCTGATTGTGATCGTGCGAGCGGAGGGACGCGTCTCAGTCAGGTGGTGAATCACTACGTCCTGTACACGACACACTGGGACACTGAGGACTCCAACATATTAAATATTTCAGTTTTATGTGTCATATACAGTCATATACAAGATTTAAGTAATATAACTTAAACAAATAAAACCAAAGAAAATACTTTTTTAAATTAAAAAACGTAAAATGTAGTTATGTAATATTTTTTATTATTTCTTGTCAGTAAAAAGTAATGACACCCCCACAAGTATCCATACTTGAAATGGCTAAAATGACCTACAGGTTTATCACATCCACATGATGGGATCCAAAGAGCTCTCTGAAGCCTTCAGAAAGAAACCTGCTGATGTTTATGAGTCTGTTCAGAAATGTAAGAAGATCTCAAAAGAATTTATAATCAGCCGTTCAACAGAGTCTGTAAAATCAATTGGAGAACATTTTAAACAGCTGCCACATGGACAGGTCAGGACGTCCAAGCAAATTCACCCTGAGAGCAGACTGCAAGGTGATTAAAGAAGTCTCCAAAAACCCTGATCACGGTCCCGAGGTCAAAGTGCATGTACCTACAATCAGAAAGGGACTGAACAACTTTAATGCTCATGGGAGGTGAATCTGATGTCATTTACCACTGACTGTGAAACGACTGCCAGTTAATAAGAAAGAATCTGTTCCATTTGAGACAATACACTCTGACACACTAGACGATAGAGGACGTAGTGCGTAGTGGACGTCTGTAGTGCTTTATTTGGGACACAATTTAAGTTCATGAGGATCAGATCTACTGGATAAAAAAAAACTGTTTAACTGTTCAAAATCATGCAGAGAAAAATAAAACTAAAATCTCCTGCAGCGTTGTGGCTACTTTCCTTCCTTTCTAATGCAAAGCCCCTGCTGTCCACAGACAGACATGTCCCCTAATACAAGTTTTACCCTTCTGCCCTGCTGTCTTTGCATAATCATTTGAACAAGTCAAATTGCTGTGCTGTCAAGCCGTGGTAGCGGTTTCACAGCGTGGTGATTGCTGTGCCTTTGCATAATTAGCATAGCAGCGGTATTCCTAGCCAGTCAACCACAGCCCAGCTTATCTCCAGACAAAACACCAGCAGCTTAAACCTTGACATGATACAGTGAGAGTTGTTGATGATTCACAGACTGAACACTCTTTCCTGGTCAACAGTGTGATCTTTACCTCCTACTAGAGGAGGAGGATTAAGACACGATGACTGCTGGGAACGAGCGTTGCAGTAAAAGCTGTTGTTGTGATCGTGAGGACGCGCAGACGGCTAATCTCTCTGCCAACTTCCTGACACACGGCCATGAACCTGGCCTCAGACGCAACCGAGCGAATTTCCGATCATGGACGCTAATTGCCTGGCTAAAGCTAACCTCCATGCTGAGTTCACCATTACAGCTCATCTCTCTCTCTTTAAATGAAATGAAAAAAGGTATCATGTTCATTATGAGCCAAAAACTAAAAAAAAGAACTTTGCATAAATCTCTACAGCCTGCTTTAATTCATTTAGTGTGTAATTACTTAGAATCCATTACAGAAAAGATATTTTAGGAGATATCACATTATAAGTAGCTATACTTCAATCTCAAATGTCTTTGTATGGAGCACTTAGTTTCTTTCACTGTAGGTTTCACACTGCAGTTATATTACACCCTAAACAGTGAGTGTATGAAGTCGCTATAAGGTCAAATGTCACGTCAGCATTTACAAAAGGAACGTGTTCAGAGTTTTAGTCATCTTTCTGTGTGACATTATCCATGTAAGCCAGCTAGACGTTTCTTCAGCAGAAGATTTAAAGAGATGATGTTTACTCTATAAAAATGGCCACGCCCACTTTTAGGGCCGCTGAATCATTTTGACCTCGAACGGCACCTTGTTGCGTTTTGAGTTTATTTAGAGCCCAAAAAACTATGAATTTCATTAAGAAACACTGTGATTACATCAAAGTCTCAGGCACTGATGTTGGACTTAACACTACCTCTGGTCCAAGGATGGAATTACAGTGTTTGAGAAACACTTCTGCTTTTCTCTCCAGCTTTGGTGTGAAACTCTCATGTCAACTGACAGGACAGTGTTTAAGCCCTTAGTCTGAGGTCGGATGTGTCAGGGATACAGACTGGAACAGTTCCATCATAATATCCACAGCTAACACTGAATCAGAACAGACATGACACAGATTCACTGACAGGACAATGAGTCAAAAATCAGATAGTGACAACATTACCATCACAACAGAACTGAATGATTACAAACAACTGAAGTACAAACTGAAACATCGGTGCATTTAAACCGAGCCAAACAGACCGTACTAATTAAACACAGTGAAGACAAATAAAAAGGACGCAGAATTAGGAAGTACAGGTGGTTGCTGGGAAGGTG
>NC_062525.1:26125974-26145974 GCF_022655615.1 Tachysurus fulvidraco
TCTGTTCCAGCACCACAATGTCCCTGTGCACAGATCAGGATCCATGAAGACTTTTAGAAGACACTTGGAAGTTCTCGAGCGTCCTGCACGGATCCCTGACCCCAAACTCTGACCGAACCACCGGTATCTGAGCTCACTAAAGCTCTTATGGTTAAATAAACATAAATCCCCACAGTCACACTTTAAAATCAAAGAAGAGTGGAGACTAATTTCTTACACGAGATGTTCATCAGTCACATTATCAGGTGTCTGCATACTTTTGGCCATATAGTGCATTTACCCAAATAAATAAAACCACTATTTATCCTCACAAACCACATTAGTTGCATTCATTCTAATTCATTCATATTTATTGTGATTTGGGTTAATAAGTGTTTGTGTTGAACTGCTAGCAGCTGCCTCTCCTGCCCTGCGTGTAGTAACTACATGTCACGCCGCTGCTCGCTCGTCCTGTCTGCTGGACCTCTTTGACAAAAAGTCTTTATCATGTTGAAACTCAGCATTTCTTCGTCTTTGTTACAATCTGAGGACCGTAAAATGTTGTCGTTGTAACTGACTTCTTGTGTTCATTGAAAGGAAGCTTAAGTGTTGAAATGTGTTTATGCAACTTGACCAAGTGGATAACTTCTCTAACACTACAGGTCTGTACACACAACTGTAATTGTGGCAGGATTTCATTTCAGAACAGGAACAAAATTACACACTTGCAGTTATGAACAGTCCATCGTAGTGCATCAGTTATGCGTTACCTTGGCCATCCTGACCCCTGACCCCTGACCCCCTCATCGCATAATTAAAAAGTAATTATTCAAACATGATATCACTAAATCAAATATGCATTTGTAATAACTTTAATATTATCTATGGTGTGTGTGTGTGTGTGTGTGTGTGTGTGTGTGTGTGTGTGTGTGTGTGTGTGTGTGTGTGTGTGTGTGTGTGTGTAAGAGAAAGAAAACAGCCAGGATTCCAGCAAAAGGGTCTCTGTGTCTCTATCAGTGCCTGACAGCTGATACTGTGAGTGTGTGTTATAAAGAATAATAACACTTACTGAACACTTACTCTGTAACCTGCACACTGTGAACATGAACAAGTGCATATCAACTCTCACAGATCTGTTACAAAGACTGGCTTTAAAACCAAAAAATCTCTTTTCTCTCTCTCTTACACACACACACGCACGCACACGCACACACACACACACGCACACATAACGCACACACACAGACACATACACATACACATACACACACGCACACACACACACACACGCACACACACGCACACATACACACGCACACACACAGACACATACACATACACACACACACGCACAAACACATGCACACACACATACACACATACACACACATGCACACACACACACCCACACATATACACACACACGCAGAGACACACACACACGCACACACACATACACATACCCCCCCCCACCACCACCACCACACACACACACACACACACAGACATATACACTGCTCCACATCAGGGAGAACAGGTATTATGTAAGCCATGTGAGCCATATTCAGGTGGCAGGAGATGTGTATGATGATACGATGCTCTGCTGTGATTATGAATGGAACAGACAGAGAATAAACCAAAAACATCTCAAGCCCTGCAGCAGGACTATCTGTGAAACCATCAGTGTCCCTGTTATAGAACTCACTATTGCCCTGCTGACTGAAACTAAAGTGTCTTAAACTTACTACTAATACTGAGGTATTAAAGAGAGTCTCAAAGCCATTAAATGTTAACAACAATACAAATGTTCCATTTATTCCAGAAGACAGATAGGTGAGAAACACAGAGCTCCATCAGGGACAATCAGCTGCACTAGTGCTCACGTACACAAAACAAATGGTAATGACGCACAGACTAAACACTGTGACGTCACACCAAGCACAACACAAGCTCCACTATTAGTCTGGTGAAAAAACAGGAAAAGGTCACGCACGATATTACAATATGGCGTCTGATCTCCTTTGGAGCTGCAAAGTCTGAATTATTTCCAGCATGAGGTTAGCAACAGTTGGACATTTCTCAGATCAGACCACGCAAACTTTAGAGAGAATTGATGTGGACTGAACATGAGCACAAATGTTCTTCACACCTACAGGTCTGTTTGTTGAGCCTGAATCAGAGTGAAACTGAAACCTTCGCCAGTTGGTTTGTTTTCATGCTACACATAATAAAAGCAGAGGGAAGTGTAACGTCTGGAAACACGAACCGTTTTACAATCGCTGCTAGAACATGGAGACGTGCAAAACACGTAGAAATCCCACAAAGACGTCATCGTTATTGCATAAAACAAACCAAACAGGTACAATAAGGATAAAAAGAATAAAATAAAGAGTCCGATGTTTGTTTTGCTCACAAATGTTCAACGCAGTTCGACCAAAATGACTCACCACTGACACAGAACACAAAACAACTCACTGACAAATAAACACAAGTGTAAATGTAAGCTGGAGAAAACACTTGTTCATCACTCCAGACTCTCCGGGTGGTGGAAACACCTTCTCCACAGGGCCTTCACCTACATGGCTACGAGCGACGCCCTGAGAGGACATCCTTCTAAATACACAAAACAATTAACAGCTCGTTTTAGCGATGGATTACGTGATTATGCTTCAGAATCCCAGAGAGGTTTAAATCAAATTCTCTCTAAAATCCTGTGCAAGAAGATCTCTTAAAACTCTCCTCACCAGCAGGAGGCGTGACTCACCAGGAGGACCAGATCATAACGAGCAGATAAATAATCAGAAAACCTGCCCAGGAACATGTATGTAGCAGGGAAAGAGAGAGGAGGTGGCGTCCGTGGGGATTGGCTTGTTTCTCAAAAAATAAAAGGATTAGAGGTAAAGAAGGCAGCGGTGTGTTTGTGTCTGTGTTCTGTCTGTGTCTGTGTTCTGTCTGTGTCTGTGTCTGTGTTCGTGTTCGTGTCTGTGTTTGTGTCCGTGTCCGTGTCCGTTGTGTTTGTGTGCGTGTCCGTGTCCGTGTCTGTGTTTGTCTCTGCAGAACAACAGCGTTGGTCATCTTTCTGTTAGCTTTCTTGTAGCTGTAGCGCAAGACTGTGGAACAAAGACCACTTAAAGAAAAGAGATTCCAGAGAATGCTGTTGAAAGAACATCCAGGAGGAGGGCTGTCTCTCTGTCCTCCCTGTCTCTCTGTCCTCCCTGTCTCTCTGTCCTCCCTGTCTCTCTGTCCTCCCTGTCTCTCTGACCTCCCTGTCTCTCTGTCCTCCCTGTCTCTCTGACCTCCCTGTCTCTCTGTCCTCCCTGTCACTCTTTCTTTCCTTCCTCTTTGTCTCTCTGTCCTCCCTGTCTCTGTCACTCTGTCCTCCCTGACTTTCCTGTCTCTCTGTCCTCCCTGTCTCTCTGTCCTCTCTGTTCTTCCTTTACCCTCTGAATCAAGCACAGGTTCTCTGCTCAGACCAGCAGCACTTTATTTCTCATTAATATTGCCAATATAATTCACAATATGAAGCTAATCTGTCAGAAGAATGTCCTGAGCCTCACGGTTCGGGTCGCTCGTGCATTTTAAGGCACATGGAGATGAATACCAAGTTGATGCTGAAGCCAAGCTCTAGTTCTTTTCCCCTGTGGCTCAGTGAGCGACTCTTTATGGTGCAGCTCTGCTACAGCCCTGTCAAACTCATCATCCTGTGTGCTCCAGCTCCGGCGACCAAAAATGAGGTCAGTTGGAAAAAATGAAAAGTGAAGCTATGAATAATGTAAAGATACCGCAGCGAGGATATTCTGAGAACAAGGTATTTTCAGCATGTCGTCCCCAAACGGAATGGAAATAAACATCGTGTGCAAAAGAAAAAAAGATCTTTCTATAAATATAGTCGTTTAAATACAAAGAAGAAAATGACAGAAATGTCTTTGATGCCAGAGGAGCACGAGTTCTTATGGTACTGAAGAGATCCACACACTGCACCGGGTCACCGATCCACACACTGCACCGGGTCACCGATCCACACACTGCACCGGGTCACCGATCCACACACTGCACCGGGTCACCGATCCACACACTGCACCGGGTCACCGATCCACACACTGCACCGGGTCACCGATCCACACACTGCACCGGGTCACCGATCCACACACTGCACCGGGTCACCGATCCACACACTGCACCGGGTCACCGATCCACACACTGCACCGGGTCACTGTTCCACACACTGCACCGGGTCACTGATCCACACACTGCACCGGGTCACTGATCCACACACTGCACCGGGTCACTGTTCCACACACTGCACCGGGTCACTGATCCACACACTGCACCGGGTCACTGTTCCACACACTGCACCGGGTCACTGATCCACACACTGTTACTGAAATGAGCTTGTGTTTTTTATGGTATTTACTCTGTATTGATGTCCTGCACAGGGTCCGGACTCCTCAGCTGACATCAGAATCTGATCTCATTATCGTTCACAAAAGAGAACGAACACAAATTCACACAGTCACAATCTGACCTTCAGAAGACTGGAGAATGTTGTAACAGAAAGATGGATTTAATCTGGAATCAAAGAAAAAACTGTTTTATGGCTGAATATTTTCTGCTCGCAGTATTGAGAACATATAAATCCACCAAACATCTGTAGTGGAGCAGGACGTTCACGTGCCTCATGGACAGAGATGTATGAGCACTTCACATGAAACTGCAGCTAAAAATAATTGCAAAGCAGCATTTTCTTCTAATTCAGTTCTAATAAGCTTTTTCTTTCCATCTCTCTTCCAAGACAGCGTGAATGCTTTAAAATTAGGGCAGTGCTGCTTGCCAAATAACGTCTTTCTGAAACTCGAGGCATGCAGCCAAAAAGAAATCTGTAAAACACGAGGAAAGCCAAGCGTCCATTAGGTTTAATACAAGCTGCACAATTGCTCCTTCTTCCTAGTTCACTTGGGTCCACCACGTTATTGGCATGGCTATTATGATCACGCCTACACTGCCAAAGTGTAGGTCACACACTGGAAAGGAAACACAGGAAGTTTAATATCAGAACAACATCCACAAACACAAGCTTTCAAATGCTCTACAGTTTACGAGCAGAACTAAAGTGACCTGGAGTCGGCTATCGACTGTAAATATTAGAAACATAATGCCTCTGGTTCGCTGCAGGGAGATTATCAGGTCTACATTTCCTACATCACCAGAACAGATAAAACGAATATAAACCGATCCGTATGCTTACTGGATACTCAGGTGTGAGACGTCTACACAGAGAGAGAAAGCCTGCTGATTAGCTGAATATCTCTAAAATGTCACCCTGAACCACATTCATATGTTTATATTCAAATATTTGTCATGTGCTTCTGGTGCTAATTTATTGCTACGTGTTGCATTAGCATGATTCCTGTGAGCGATCGGCAGCCGTGTGCCGTGATGATGTCACAGTGTGATGCTGCTGCTTCTCTCACAGTGAATATTAATCGGAGAAAAGTGCTTCTATCTATTAGCCCTCTTTTTTCAGCAATGTCGCACTAATACAAAATTCCAAATCTGAAACGCTTTTCACATTTTTACCTGTTTGCTCCGTCAGAGTCCGACTGTTCCCCTGCATTGTTGGTCAGGTTCAGACTCACTTGATTCTACCGAACACTGGTGGCGTTGTGTTCATGTTACATCATCACGAGAACACCACCATGACAACTAACCATTTTTTTGGTACTGTGATGTGCACTAAGTCTCTTCACCTCTTCTGTGTCCCACAACGTTCCCCTGTCACTCATGCTATACGTCGTTGTCCATCTTATGATGTCATCATGGGCTAAAACACACAAGCAGTTTACTTTACTTCCTGTATGAGTGCTGACCCGAGTACGAGTTGTTGTTCCTGTTCACAGGGATCGCGACACAGTTCCCATATAACCGAACTCACACCACGTCCTAAAGGGAGTCTCGGGTTCAGTAGATTTCACATGACCAACTTTTCATGCAAAACATGCTTTCTTTTGTACTAAACTCAGTGTGAAAGCCTCCTCAGTAGTAAAATGTAATGGGACATAGTTAGGTGCTGAATCCACTAGTGTTTGATTTAGGAGACAAAAAGCGAGAGCAGCTTCTTATTCTGGAAGCTGATCTGTTTCAGCAAAGTGCACTGACAAGAAGGTAAAACAAGGACTGCTGGACAGAATAAAAGACTAAAGTGCTGCTGCATCACTATGATCAGGTAGAGAAGAAGCAGAGACTAAGTAATGCTGGCGCCCCCGTCAGCGGGGAATCAGACGGCATTGTGGGTAATGCGGTGAGCTGAAAATAGGCCATCGTCTCATTAATAACCACAGTAGGAAATATCATCACGCCGGCAGGACAATAATGTAACCTGTGTGTTTTTTGTCCTGAATAAAAACAGGATGTTTCACGATCACTAACGTACGAGTAACGTATTTATTACTAAATGATTAGAGGTCCAGGAAGCAGGTCCGTTGGTGCAGCTGAATTTATTTATGCGTGTGTCTGCGGCTTTAGAGATGGAGCATGATCATATAAACGGAGAAGGAAGTCATTTAGGAGTCAGTAAATATGCAGGTCTGAGGATGTCATTGTGTTGCTGAGCGTTAACAAGCACACGTGCAAACATTTGGTCATTAACCCTTTCACCAAGAAAGTAACAACAAAGGCACATTAAAATCTTCTCCTGAGTGTGTAGTAATACACACTTATATAATCTTTACAAAAATTTGAATGAAAGATTTAAAAAACAAAACACACACACACACACACACACACACACACACACACACACACACACACACACACACACACACACACACTGGAGCATAACAGAGAGACACAATGCCCTATCAAGTTAAATTCTCAGAGAGGATGTTCATCACCAAGCCTCTGACAATGACTCCGATCATTAAAAATGCAAGTGAACGTCTAGACATATTCCTGAGGTTTATAGCCTGCCCTCCCTTCACACACTCTGTCTTCATCAGTGTCTCCCCTTTTTATTCCCCCACATCCACACAGTCAAACACAGAGCCTCCTCACAGGGCACTGAGCCTGAAGTACAGAAGACTTTCGCCTCAGAATTAGAGCTGAGCTGCCAGGAGACAAACATCTCGCTTCTGTATGATGGAGGTTTTGAGCTAATTATTTATTGATAAATAAATACACACATTAATCAACACAGTACTGGTGTTAGATATCATCAGGCTTAACATCCTGAGTGATCCAGTGATACGGCAGAACAGAGGCAGTGCAGAGACACGTGAGTGTGTAAAGCTGTTGTAAACACAAACATGCTTTTAATGTGTTGTGTACTTCCTGTCTGTCCATGTACACATGCAGATCAATACAACTTCCTGTGTGGAGGAAGGGATTCATCTGATTGTACGAATGATGACGTCTGTTACGTCTCAGGCCTTGTGCTGTTGCATAACAGACTCTCTAGGGATTCAGAGACTGAGTTTTGATTTGTGTGTGTGTGTGTGTGTGTGTGTGTGTGTGTGTGTGTGTGTGTGTGTGTGTGTGTGTGTGTGTGTGTGTGTGTGTGTGTGTGTGTGTGTGTGTGTGTGTGTGTGTGTTAGTGGAGTTTTGCACCAAGCTAGGATCAAGAACTGCTGGAGAACAACTAGATGTCACAGGCTCAGGGTGCAGTGTGTGTGATGGCACTGTGACACGAGGCAGGAACAAACGATGATGAGTCAGATGGAAACGTGAGAGCAAGCTGATCTCCAGGCGAGTGGGAAGTGTTAGTGAATGTGAGACCTTCAGGGTGTGGCCCCTAACATGGGGAACAGGTATCTCCTGAAACACACTCATATGGCACAGGCAGCTCCACTGCACAGTGTACAGGCATGTAAGGACAAACTGAACCGTCTCTCAGTCTGATACCTGCTGTACAATACAAGAGCGTCATCGCTTGGGTTAGAGAGAGAGAGAGAGAGAGAGAGAGAGAGAGAGAGAGAGAGAGAGAGAGAGAGAGAGAGAGAGAGAACCTTCCAATCCAGACAAGTTTGGTGATCTAAGCCTGAGCCCTGAGGGAGACGCAAATCAAAGACACTCCATTTCTTCTTACCTCGCCGACCTGCAAACTCTCATTCATCTAACAACAAAAAACGAGAGCTGATTTAAATAGGACATAAACAGAGAGAGAGAGAGAGAGAGAGAGAGAGAGAGAGAGAGAGAGAGAGAGAGAGAGAGAGAGAAGACAGTATTGTGAACAAATTAAAGAGCAGATTAGGTTACCTTGATCAGCTTTTATTAAACTGCTAAAGTGGTGTTTTACTCGATCATGTGTGCAGGGATAAAGCTGTGCCTCTCAGTGTAAACAAGCACCACAGCAACAGCTCCCTGGAGCAAAGCTTAATAATTACTCCTGCTTACGCAAAAGGAAAAAAAAGGCTATGCCTCGATATTATAGTCTGTGTTCAGACCAAAACAATCCAGGCTCCTGGTTACATTAGAGACTTTTATGATTTCCTCTCACCAGAGGCTGAATCGATGCTGTATGGATTCGACACTGTGTACAGGTGGCACTGAGGTCACGGGCCGTCTGGTGTTGTAGAGTAAACAGCTCTGTCGTGGAGGGCCCGGCGGTCCGGAACCAAATAGACGGAAGCCTTTCTATAAATAAACCACTAATAGCAGGAAAATGCGTTAGAGCCTCTGAGATGTTGCAGCTGATGGAGAAGTTCCTGCTGTTGACCAGGCCCAGAGTTTAAAGAGCCAAGGGCCACCCAGAGAGAAGCACAGAGACATGATGCATTCATTAAAAAGCAGAACAACAGAAAAAAGGTCAACAAAGAACTAGCAAACACACCAGTCACTGGAAGGTCTTGTAATTTAAGTCAATAATACATTGATCCCTCACACACTGGTAGCTGAAAGAAAGCCAACGCAACTTCATTTTTTTCTGTAGGAACAGATAGTGTGGTTAAAGGTGAGGTCTCCGATGTTTGAAAGCCAATGTCGACATATAAAATCACCGAAACAAACACGCCCCTAACCCAAACGGGCCCCACCCCTGTATCGATAGCTCCGCCCACACATACATACGTAACCCAGGCGACTAACAGAAAGAAACGTGTCTTTATCATAGCTGAAGGGAAGAACAATACGATTGTAGATAAACAAACAAGCAAAAATGCCACACAAGCATAATGATGTAAAGGACAAAGGCATATATTAGTTCTGTGTAACAAAGCAAAACCAACGTTACTCACCTATCGAGAAGGAAAAAAGCGCCTCGGCGTCTTAAGTAAAGTCGGCCACATATTCACAGGTCGGAGTTTCCCCGAGTCGATAACTCCTGAGCTAAACGCTGTTACTACACAAAACGCGGTTGTAGCTGCCTCTCTACATTACTACGATAGAAAAGAGGTGTTATTTGTGTAGTAACAGCGTTTAGCTCAGGAGTTATTGACTCGGGAAACTCCAACCTGTGAATATGTGGCCAACTTCCTGCTCCTTCAGTTCTCTCCAGCGCTGGAAAGCTGATCCTATATTAACACGTCCTACTTCTTGTCCTTATCGTAAGTCTTTCTTCTCTTTCTTTCTTTGTTTTTATCCTCCATGTCAATGTTAAAACCGCTTTCTGCTAACGTCACACACGTGCACTGAACACTCTCTCCGCCCATATCGACAAGCCCCGCCCCTTTCTGCTCATTGGTCACACGTTGGTTTTAATTTATGTTTAATTTTCAGCCCAACTCAGTTTTCTGAAGCATAAGATTGAGAAAGAAAAAGAGAGAGGGAAAGAGAGAGAGAGAGAGAGAGAGAGAGAGAGAGAGAGAGAGAGAGAGAGAGAGAGAGAGAGAGAGAGAGAGAGAGAGATAGAAAGAATGCCATCACAGAAGGCTAGAGCTCCAACAGGACCCACTCATGTGACTGGCACATGGGCATCACATGTCAGCAGTGTATGAAAATAACACACAACTCTTCCGTTATAAGCCAAGGGTTGTCTCACTGTCCCAAACGTATTGTCTGAAGCTGAGTAATAGTGGGTTCTGAAGCAGTGGCTCCATTCTGTCTCAAATTGTTCTCAGAATGCTGTGCTCCAAATTTGCTGACGATTGAACAAATTGATAAGAGAAGACGCATTAATAAGAGAAGACGCATTAATAAGAGAAGACGCATTAATAAGAGAAGACGCATTAATAAGAGAAGACGCATTAAATGTTTTGGGGTAAAAACTGTTAATGATTAAAAAAACCAAAACGATGGAAATGATGACCAAGGGCTTGAATCTGAGAGACTTCGCTACCTCATGTGTGGATTAGAGACATTACAGAATGTTGTTGTGTTATTTTACACTCACGTGTGTTTGCCGCACACATGCCACGCAGTAGACGGCTATTACAGTCCAAATATAATGAGTATAAAAGGCTCAGCTTAATTAAATCACTTCTTCCAGTCCTCACTGTCCCACCACTGTTCATTGGGCCTGAAGTTGCACCTTACGAATGAGTCGCATGGACAGACCGTTTTGTGTGTCCACTGAGCGAGAAGGTCAACACACACAAAGGCTTCCACATATGAGGATTTAGCGTTCCTCACAAACAGCTGCGTGGAGCACCGGCCTGGCTCCAATGACCAGGATAAACAAACTCGTGCACAATGAGAGGCTGTGAGCGATGGCCACTGCCTGACCTTGAGCCTGAATCTGGGACCATACTGTTCATCCAGTTAAAGCATAAACACAAAGCGGCTAGAGAGGCTCAACTGGTAGAAATGGAAGTTCCAGTTGTGTACTAATTACAGCTTGTATAGTTTTAGTAGATTTTCTGGGCATCTCTACAAAAATGGATCTGGTGCCATAACACACATGACATTCGAATGAAAAGAGCTAAATAAAAGCCAGCTGTGAAGAGGGAAGGTTGTTTGATCTGCACTGTCCCCTTCCCTTCTCGTCCCCAGGGCTTTTAGCGCGGGTGGGACAAAGCAGCCCTGGGCTGTAAAAGCTGCCTGCTTATGATTGGTGCTATTAAAAAGCCAGCTGTGCAGCTGGCAGTGAAGGATCATCTGCACTCTCTTTATACAGCCACCCACCGACTACATGCCTGTCAGACTGCAGGGTCACACCGATGCATCCTTCCTCATTTAACACACCTGATTCAACTCGATACACAATTACACAGGAAATCTGGGGTGTCTCCAGAACCTCCACTCGACACTCCAACCCTAGAAAGAAGCCCGTGGCAGATACAGTCACTGACAAGTCTGGCCAAAGCTTAAGGCTCTTATATCATATGCATAACAAGTGTCTACACACTGCACCAGTATCACCAACAAACACACAGGAGAACCTGAAAAACTGCCCTGACGCAGACAACAGTCTACACAAATCAAGCTAACGCTGCAGTTTAGGGACTGTGTGTGCTTAACGTAGCCTTACTTAACACATACACAGAGCAGCGCATGAATCTCATTGACAGGCATTATTGACAACCAGCTCGTCAGTCAATGCCCGAAAAAGGGATGGGCTCCATTTCCTCCAGAACACAGTGGACGTCTTACACTAATGAAAAACATTCATCTAGCTCCTGTTCACACCAACAAGAATGATCAGACAAGGCTAAGCGTGGGGCTTGGAGTTAAAATCACTGCATGCCAAAGAAATGGTTTGTCTCATTGATATAATTTGCTTTGTTATGCAGCTTTCATCAAGTTGACCAGAAACAAATATCCTGATGCAAGCAGATATTTCATAAAAGATATTTAGTCATGGCACATTGTTTTTAACCTTTATAAACCAGTGCTTGACTAAGAGCTGTACGTTGTGTAAGACGGCGTGAGGGATTCCTAATGCATGGAGTTAACATAACAACTGGGTACGTTTATGGGTTTTACCTCTGGGTAAAGTTTAATCATACAAAATAGGGCCAAAAGAACATGTACACGTGACCATCGTGTACACGTGACCATCGTGTACACGTGACCATCGTGTACACGTGACCATCATGTACACGTGACCATCGTGTACACGTGACCATCATGTACACGTGACCATCATGTACACGTGACCATCATGTACACTTGACCATCGTGTACACGTGACCATCATGTACACTTGACCATCGTGTACACGTGACCATCACACCCATAGCTGTTCCTTCACTAAACTTGTAAGCATAAAAGAAGTGTGAGTAATTAAGACAGGATTCTGCTTTCCACTCGCTGTGTTTTCACTCCACTGCACAATAGCTCCCTTTCACGCTGCATGATAGTGATCATCCTAAACACGGGCGGTCCTAGCCTTCCATTAAAATCACTTGCACTGGCTGATGAAAATAATGGGTTTTCATGCCACGGTTTTGAGTCTTATAAACGGGCACATTGTTCCTCACAGGAGTCATTGTGTCTCATAACAGAGTGACATGCGTGAAGCTTAAAACAGACACTAAAACAGGCCTGTGTCAGCAAGGCAGGGGTGTGTAAGAGAGGGTAACAGGGTAAGAGCTTGGCCCTGAGCTGTGTAGAGAGAGAGAGAGAGAGAGAGAGAGAGAGAGAGAGAGAGAGAGAGAGAGAGAGAGAGAGAGAGAGAGAGAGAGAGAGGGAGAGAGTAAAAGTTAAACCATTTAAACCATTGAAGGTTTCGAGTCTTGATTCAAGCAAATAAGTCAACAGTGATTTAAACAGACTTCCACAGAATCACTAGCAAATGTCCAGTCAAGACAGCAGGAGGATGATGATTGTCATCCTTAAATCTATACTCATTTAAAGTTGTTCACATTAAGTCAGGCAAAGTCTACGCTCTGAGTGCAAAAGCCAGAAAACTCGTCCGTCTGTATCTGCATCTGGACGGTCTGTTCTCAGTGCATGTGTGAGAACGTGGTGCTGGGAGACATTCACAAGAGGGTGAGGGGAAAATTTTATAAAAATAAAAAAACATGTGAAATGTGAAAAACAATGGCTGAAAAGCAGAATGAGGGAGAACGCAGTGGCTTTTCCTGAACGTAGAAAATGAAGACGTGAGGAGGAGCGCTGGAGGGTGAAAGAGAGGGAGATTGAAGCCCAGGGCAGGACATAAATATCCTGGGCAGGAGGCCAAAAGCAAAAGCTCTTTAATGGGGCTGGAGGAGAACGATGGCCACGACTGCCCCTGGCCTGCAATTCCCAGGTCACAGTCTGTCAATAGATCTGGGCATTACGGTCAGGACAGAGGGGAGAAGAACAATTGGCCCGTTCAGTTCAGGGGAGGAGGGAAACATATATCAAAGGACAGCGCACATAAAGGCCAAAGTGTGCCAGAGAGCGAGGAGGCTCGCTGCTGAGTAAGGCCAATCCACAGGCAGTAAAAGTCTGCATTCTACTGAAACAGCAGCCATAAATAATCATGCCCGTGAATGCAGTTGTGTAAGAGAAACAGAGAGAGGTGGGGGGGGGGGGGGGGGGGGGTCGACAAAACCAATAAAACAAAACCCTAGGACGAAACGAAAGAAGCAAGGCACAGGACAAGGGACAAGAAAACAGCCATGAAAACATGAAGGACTCCTTTACTCGTCTCCCTGAGGCCACACGTTGGGCAAACGCACGAGCGCCGGGTAATTACTGTTTCGTCAGGAGTCGGCTGAGGTAATTAGGGAAATTCTGTGAGTGTGATGACTGAATGAAGCTTTATAAAGCTACAGCAGTAGACGTTAGTGGACTCCAGAGACCAGAGTTAGTGGTAAGACTGTATGGTGTAGCAGAAAACAGACACATCCTCTCACAAGACTTCCTCCAGCTTGTTGTGGAAGCAGAGGCATGAAGCTACGACAATGACCACTGACCTGGAAATCTTTTGTTTTATGTGAGTCATTCTGTAGCTTCGTGTGCTACAGACTGTCCCATGTGTCCCTGTGTGCCACTGTCAAGCCCATTTAAGATCTTCAGGCTTTTTTTTTAGCATGTTAGAATAACAATGAAGACATTAACATAACAGCTATGGAATTGTAGCAGGACCAAGAAACAACAAACCTTTCATCGTGTTAATTCTTTACTCTACACCTGATGAAGCTTTACACAGTCTCAGCATCAACTGTAACAGTAATAAGCATATGTTTGTGGAACAAGGTCATGCTTTCTAGCAAAATCTAATATTCATGCTATATTTTGCCCTTTAAATGAATCGGATAATAAAGAGTAACACACTAACTGTATCTGCAGTGTGTGTGTGTGTGTGTGTGTGTGTGTGTGTGTGTGTGTGTGTGTGTTGTTTTGTACTATCGTCTATGCCTGGGCTAGTTGGCGCTTTACTACACTGTGTTACATAATCAAAACATCACACAACCTCAGCACAAAACCACTGAGAGCACAGTTTAACTTTCACCACTGTTCTCTTTGTCTGTCTCCCACACACACACTCTCACACACACACACACACACACACACACACACACACACACACACACACACACACACACACACACACACACACACACACACACACACAGCCCTCCAGTCACATCTTTCAGCTGGAGTTATGGAGTTACACCCTCAGTTAATTGAGCTTACCAACGCTCAAACCAAACTGACTTTATTGTCACAAATGAGTCGTTGATCTAAAAGAATCTCAAATCATCCAAAAAAAAAAAAAAGCTGCATTATTTTTGAGCGTTTGTGATGCCTGATAAACGCCGGCCCAGCTACAGCGCCCTGCCGACACAACGTGCAAACTACACGGAGGAGAACAGAGAGAAATGACAGAGATATGAAGAAGAAAAGAAAAACTTTGGACTGTGTGACTCTGTGGTGGTGGTGGTGGTGGTGGGGGGGGGTGGTTCTGGGAGTAGTTGACGGTGGATTTCACTCACCAAAGCAGGCCACTGGATCTGTTTGGCCCGGGTGCCCTGCAGTTGTGAGCTTTCTTTCCTCTTAGCCCAGACAAGCTGCTGCTCCAGGAGAAAGATCTGAAAGTCTTCATACACCTTCACCCACTCACGCTTCTCCCACTCCAGGTCATCAAACTCTACGTATACCTGAGAAGAGAAAGAAAAAACATCCCCCTGTTAACACCTTTTCCACTCAAACACAACTGTGGATCTCAGAAATGTTCCTTGTTCCTCCACCAGGTCTATTTTAGTTGCTGAGCAAAGAATATTTGTCTTTGTAAGTTTGGCTCATAAACAGCAACCAAGTTGGAACCCAAAGTTGTTTTCTGGGTTTTTCAGAGCTACAGTCCCCTTGGGACGATTCCCCCAGACAGAGAGAGGGGTAACATGCATTAATGATTAGCTACAACTCAGAACGCTGTGGACTGAGAACTATTTTCACACTTTGGGAAGCAGACACGACTCCGAAGCTGGCGAGAGAAAGTCAAAAACAAATCTATCATTACAGACTGCCAACAATAAGAAGCCCGAACCAGGAAGCGTGCACTGCTGTACCTCTTATAGTCTACAGGGTGCTCTGTCTAAGCCCTTTAGACCTTATATAAACCATGTTCCTGGTGTGTTCGGATCTCATGTATGACTAACACACCACGGTCGAGTACAGCTGAGAGAGACGTCTCCCTTTCTCTCCTTCTGTCAGATCATCAAAGTAAACAACATGAACATTTAGCGTTCTAAGATATACGGACACGCTGGCTTGCGTCTTCATCCAGTTTACTGTGAAATGGATGTAAATCTGGTCTGGTGTGGGTTTAAAAACACTGTGACGGAAAAGAATCAGAACAAATCAAAGCAAGTTCTGGAACCATCAACAAACCATCCAACAAAATGCACTAAATAACTTATATGATGTTTCCACCACCGGCTTCACTCAACGCTCTGCTTCTGTCATCGTTGTTGATCTTTTGCTCTCATCTCTGAGCCTGCAGGATGCTTTATAGTTCTGTTGTCAGTAAAATGAGGAAACCTCCTCGTACAGCACATGGGCTCTGATGCCCTGCATACAGGAGTAGATACCATGCTGACTAACAGAAGGTGTTGCATAATGTGGATTCGACCCAAAAATGATTCAACAAGCCTGCTGTGTTTTTAATCACTCATTGCCTTTTGGATCCTCCCACTCACTCTTTATAAACATGTGTGAGAGAGAGAGAGAGAGAGAGAGAGAGAGAGAGAGAGAGAGAGAGAGAGAGAAATACACAGCCATTAAACACACAGGTTCTTCTCACATAGGACAAATTCTCCCGAATTCCTTCAGACTAATAATCTGGACAAGCTCCTGTATGTTTTGTTGGAGAAGGAGGACTGTGTTGAGCTGCAGCTCAGTATGTGTTGTCCTGTGTACATGAGGAAGAGACACTGAGTCTTCATCACCATACGGTAGAGTATGTATGTCTGTGTGTGTGTGTGTGTGTGTGTGTGTGTGTGTGTGTGTGTGTGTGTGTGTGTGTGTGTGTGTGTGTTTATATGTGTGTGTGTGTGTGTGTGTGTGTGTGTCTGTGTGTCTGTGTGTATGTGTCTGTATGTGTCTGTGTGTGTGTGTGTGTGTGTGTGTGTGTGTGTGTGTGTATGTATGCATATTACACATTTTCTGTTAATCCCATAAAGCTCATGTCACTACTGAAATATTACTTTAGTGTCCTTCAGTTATTTGACAGATCAAACACACAAATGTTTTTAAATAAAAATCATGGTAAGTGTTTGTAAAAAAAATCATTGTCGGGGTGCCTAAACTTTTGCATATGACTGTGTGTGTGTGTTCTTTCTCTTCTCTTTCCCCCCTCTCCCTCTCTCTCCCCCTCTCTATCCCCCCCCCTCTCTCCCCACCTCCATCGCTCCCCCCCCTTCCTGTAGATGTCAGACTCGGCTCTTTTTCCCCACAAGCCGCTCTGCTCACTTCTAATCTCATTAACAGTTAACATGCAGTACGAAGGTCAAAGAAACACGTGATGTGATGATGTGTGTATTACTGTGTGTCCTGTCAAACCCAGCTGACCTGCACACGTCAATCACCGAGGGCTTTACCGTTACTGATGTAGTTACAGTCTGATCTGATGTTGTTACAGTCTGATCTGATGTAGTTACAGTCTGATCTGATGTAGTTACAGTCTGATCCGATGTAGTTACAGTCTGATCCGATGTAGTTACAGTCTGATCCGATGTAGTTACAGTCTGATCTGATGTAGTTACAGTCTGATCTGATGTAGTTACAGTCTGATCTGATGTAGTTAGATAATTAAACATAGTTACAGACATTTTTCCTCATTTAAAGCTTCTTGTACAAACCCTAGACAATTTTGCTCAGTATTTAGTCTGATGTTTGCTTTATTGTGATCAGATTGGAATTGTAGATAAATCTGATTACACACACGATGTTATCCCTTGTGTAATTTGTTGTAGTGTGTTGTGTACACTGTAGTGTGTTGTGTGTTGTGTACACTGTAGTGTGTTGTGTGTTGTGTACACTGTAGTGTGTTGTGTACACTGTAGTGTGTTGTGTGTTGTGTACACTGTAGTGTGTTGTGTGTTGTGTACACTGTAGTGTGTTGTGTACACTGTAGTGTGTTGTGTGTTGTGTACACTGTAGTGTGTTGTGTACACTGTAGTGTGTTGTGTGTTGTGTACACTGTAGTGTGTTGTGTACACTGTAGTGTGTTGTGTACACTGTAGTGTGTTGTGTGTTGTGTACACTGTAGTGTGTTGTGTACACTGTAGTGTGTTGTGTACACTGTAGTGTGTTGTGTGTTGTGTACACTGTAGTGTGTTGTGTACACTGTAGTGTGTTGTGTACACTGTAGTGTGTTGTGTACACTGTAGTGTGTTGTGTGTTGTGTACACTGTAGTGTGTTGTGTGTTCCACTGTTACTGTAAAAGCCGTCACGCTCATTCAGGGCTCTGAGCAGCTGCTGCTCCACTCACTGGAGGTAAAAGACAGCAGAATGACAGCTGGGAGAAACACGACACACTGAACATCTCACCTCTGCTCTGCTTTCACACTCCTCCTTATTTTAGTCCATGCAGCGTGATTCTGAAGACGAGGACACTAAATATACAGCGTGTGAATAGAAAAGAAAACAGACAAGTGATGAAGATAAATCCTTGTCCCAGACCTGCTCTGTCATGGGCTGTCATTAGTGTTCACATTGTTCAGGGAGGGCAACAGGGGCAGCAGAAGGTCATTCTGCTGATAGACACAGCAGGGAAACTGAAAAGTTCTCATGGAAGCACAAAAGTTCTTGTCATGTAGATGTGAAAGTTCTTATCGGTACGTCGGCTCAGGCTGACAATCATCTGTCACAATCATCTGTCACAATCATCACACTCAGGTCTGTAGTTAAGCAATAAAAATGTGAATCAGCTACATAGGGTTTCTGTGCCAATACATGCTCGTGGAACAAGTACGTACACACACACACACACTCAGACACACACACACACACACACACACACACACCACACAGCACACACACAGACACACAAAGACACACACAGCACACACACTCAGACACACAGACACACACACTCAGACACATAGACACACACAGACACACACTCAGACACATAGACACACACACAGACACACCACACAGCACACACAGACACACACAGACACACACAGACACACCACACACAGACACACACACAGTCACACCACACACGATCAGACACACACACAGTCACACCACACACACACAGACACACACAGACACACCACACACACTCAGACACACACACAGTCACACCACACACGCTCAGACACACACACAGTCACACCACACACACTCAGACACACACAGATACACACAGACACACTCAGACACACTCAGACACACACGGACACACACACAGACACACACACAGTCACACCACACACACTCAGACACACAGACACACACAGACACACACACTCAGACACATAGACACACACAGACACACACACACAGACACACCACACAGCACACACACTCAGACACATAGACACACACAGACACACACTCAGACACACACAGACACACACACAGTCACACCACACACACTCAGACACACAGACACACACAGACTCACTAAATACAGGTAAAAAATGTGCTGAATCATTAGAAACAGTTCATGACTTACATGAGAAAAAAGAGCACATTAAATTATTATTTCTTCATAAGTTGCACAAATTGAAAAACCACAGTTCATAAAAAAGTGCAATAAAAACTCATCGCCCAGACAGACGAGGGGAGAAGTGTTGTGCAAGCGTGCACTTGTGTAGTGCAGTCAGCAGCAGCCTGCTCCAGCCTGCATGATGGATAAAGTCTTGTACTGTTTCCAAGAGCAGGCACTCAGGAGACAGCTTATATAACTGGAGTCAGAGGCACAGAGACCGGCCGCTGAACCCTGAACAGCCCGATGGGGCCAGAACGAGCCAGAACTGGCCGACACTCCGGTCTAGCCTTCGCCCATATTAAGCTCGAACGAGACCAGAGCCTTAAAAGAGACAAATCAGGACATCCTGGAATAGCCATTAAAGTAGAACATGCAAGTGGATTACAGACCTGTCTGATAAACGTATTTATTACATAAATAAATCATGAGAATACGACAATGCCAAGACCACGACAGAATAACAAGGCAATAAAATGTCATGGCTGAACAGACTGTCACATGTTGGCCATGTTGTTGACATAAATACACAGAATAAGTGCCATGAGTCTAATACAGTAAGTGTGTTCACAATAAAAGTGCAGTTCATTGTGGAAATCATCAGGATTTGAGTGTCGATTTATTTATCCTTAATAAAATTGCCATAACATGATGCGTGAAAACATTCCACATGACACACATGACACACATGACACACATGACACACATGACACGATAAGCCAGCTAACAACCTGCCAGGATACACAAAGCGTTAAAAATCAGCTGATGTCGGATGAACAACCACTCTTTACAGCCGTGGTGAACAGAAAAGCATCAACATGTAATGTGAGAGAACGTCAGACACATTTGTCTTCTGTCAGACAAGACAACAAGGAATCTGACACCAGTGGACAAAAACTGGACTAGATGAACAAGCAGCAGAAAACTTCTGGTTTCAGTTTACTTTAATTAACTGGCCACACACACTGAGAGAGAGAGAGAGAGAGAGAGAGAGAG